>NC_083116.1:49153313-49454200 GCF_949774975.1 Lagenorhynchus albirostris
GTTGTTTGGCATCGGGTGTCCAGCACTGGAGCTTGCTGGGCGTTGAGTGGAGCTGGGTCTTAGCATTGAGATGGAGATCTCTGGGTGAGCTCTTGCCGATTGCTATTACGTGAGGCCAGGAGGTCTCTGGTGGACCAGTGTCCTGAACTTGGCTCTCCCACCTCAGAGGCTCAGGCCTGACACCTGGCTGGAGCACCAAGACCCTGTCAGCCATATGGCCAGGTTCATGGGGAGTTTCTTGCCTTTTGGGAAGTCTGAGGTCTTCTGCCAGCATTCAGTCAGTGTTCTTAGGAGTTCTTCCACATGTAGATGTATTTTTTTGGGAGGAAGGTGATCTCCACGTCTTTCTCCTCTGCCATCTTGAAGGTCCTCCCAGGTATTTTATTCTTTATTGTGCAGTTGTAATTGTGTTTTCCCCTTAATTTCTCTTTCTAATAGCTTGTTATTAAAATATAAGTCACACAACAGATTTTTTAAGATTGATTTTATTTTCTACAAATTTACTGTTGTCATTTATTAGATCTAACATTTTTTGGGTGGAATCTTTATGGTTTCCTATATAGTATATCATGTCATCTGCGAATAGAGACAGTTTTAATTTTTCCTTTCCAGTTTGGATGCCTTTTGTTTATTTTTCTCTCCTGATTGCCTTGGCTAGAATTTCCAGTGCTATGTTGAATAGAAGTGATGAGAGTGGGCATCCTTGTGTTTTTCCTGATCGTAGAGGAAAAGTTTTCAGTTTTTTGCCATTGCTTATGATATTATCTTTGGGCTTGTCATATAGGGCTTTTATTATATTGCGGTATGTTCCATCTATACTCAGTTTGTTGAGAATTTTTATCATAAATAGATGTTGAAGTTTGTCAAACGGTTTTTCTGAGTCTATTTAGATGATCATATGGTTTTTACACTTAATTTTGTTAATGTGGTGTATCACGTTCATGATTTGCAGATGTTGAACCATCCTTACATCCCTGGAATAAGTCCCACTTGATCATGATGTATGATCCTTTTAATGTATTGTTTGATTTGGTTTGCTACTATTTTGTTGAGGACTTTTACATTTGTGTTCATCAGGGATATTGGCCTGTATTTTTCTTTTTTTGTGGTCTCTTTGTCTGGTTTTTGTATCAGGATACTTTGGGTCTCATAAAATGAGTTTGGAAATGTTCCCTTCTCTTTAATTTTTTGGAAGAGTTTGAGAAGGATTGGTATTAATTCTTTAAATGTTTGGTAGAATTCACCAGTGAAGTCATGTGGTCCTGGACTTTTCTTTGTTTGGAGGTTTTTGATTACTGATTCAATCTCCTTACTAGTAATTTGTCTGTTCAGATTCTCTATTTCTTCATGATTCGGTCTTGGTAGTTTGTATGTTTCTTGAAATTTTTTCCATTTTTTCTAGGTTGTCCAATTTGTTAGTCTCTTATGATCCTTTGTATTTCTGTGCTATCAGTTATTTTGTCTCCCATTTCATTTCTGATTTTATTTATATGCATCCTCTCTTTTTCTCCTGATGAGTCTGGCTAAAGATTCATATGTTTTGTTTATTTTTTCAAAGAACCAGCTCTTAGTTTCAGTGATCTATTCTCTTTTCGGGCTCTATTTCATTTATTTCCTCTCTGACCTCTGTTATTTCCTTCCTTCCATTAACTTTGGACTTATTTTTGTTCTTATTTTTCTAGTTCCTTGAGCTGTAAAGTTAGGTTGTTTATTTGAGCTCTTTACCTTTTCTTAATGTAGGCATTTATTGCTATAAACTGGACATTTTGAATACTATAATATGGTTACTTTGGAAATCATCTCCTCCTTCCCTAGGGATTGCCATTGTTTCCTCTTGAGGTCTATAGTTGTCCATTTGTGCAGGGGGCATCTCACTCCTTGTTTCTAAAGTGGGAGGGCATACCACACCCCTGCCAGTTCTTTCTTCTCCTGAGTCCAACCCCCATGTAACTCTGCATAGTGTGCAGTGTTCTCTTCTTGCAGGCTGTGTTTGTGACTAATGAACTGCTGTCAGTCTCATCTGTCTCCAGGGTTGGCGGCATGTGTTCAGCCATCTTATACTATTCAGCGTGGGGGAATCCCATCTTTACCAATGGGGTACATAGAAGGTGGTCAGAACAATGTGAATGGATAAAAAATTATTGTAATAAATTTACATATATTAAATTTCATGCACTCATTTTGAGGGTATAGTTCAATGAGTTTTTACAAATAGCTCAGCGCTATCCCATTGTATGAATATATCCCACTTTATTAACCTATTCACCTGTTGATGGACATTTGTTGTTTTTTTTCCAGTTTTCAACTACTATGAATGAAGTTGATATGAACATTTATGTACAAGTCTTCTTATGAATATGTGTTTTCATTTCCCTTAGGTAAATACTTAGGGGTGTAATTGCGGAATCACATGGTAAGGGTATATTTAAATTTAGAATAAAATGTTAAACTGTTTTCCAGTGTGGTTGTACCATTTTACATTCCTGCCATCAACGTTGCAGATTTATTTTAAATATATTCTAATAATCTGTTTTTTGAGTGGTAAGTTTAATACATAGGCATTTCTTACATTACTGATATATTTGTATATATTCTTACCATAATATTTTGTCTTTTCTATTTACCATGTTTTTTTTTCTTTGATTTTTTTCTGCTTTTTCTCCTTTTATTTGAATTATTGAGTTTCCTTTTTCCGCATATTCCACAATCTATTGATTTGGAAGTTAAATATTAAATTTATACTATTTTAATGATTACCCTTAAATTATCATTATGAATAGTTAGAAAAGAATAAACTTTAATCAACATCTCTACTCTTATCCCTAAATAGAGTGGACTTTAAACTACTTTAACCTTGATTAACCCTATGCCTTATTAAATGGTAGTGCTGTCTCATATTTTAGTTTCACTATGTTTTTTTATCCTCAAATTTAGTCATTATTATTTTTCTTATTTCATATACAGGCATACTTTTTTTATTGCACTTTGCTTTATTGCATTTCACAGATATTGGTTTTTATTGGGGTTTTTTTTTTTTTTTTGCAAATTGAAGGTTTGTGGCAACCCTGCATACATCAAGGCTATCGTGCCATTTTTCTGACACACAGCATTTGCTCGTTTTGTGTCTCTGTGTCACATTTGGTAATTCTCACGATATTTTAAGCTTTTTCATTATTATTATATTTGTTGTGGTCATATGTGATCAGTGATCTTTAATGTTACTCTTGTAATTGTTTCTGGGCTCTGCAAATCCTGCCATATAAGATGGTGAACTTAATAATTTTATGTGTTCTGACTGTTCTACCAGCTGGCCATTCACCTGTCTCTCTCTCCTTCTCCTGGGACCTTTCTATTCCCTGAGACACAACAATATTGAAATTAGGTCAGTTGATAGCCCTACAATGGTCTCTAAGTATTCAAGTGAAAGAAAGAGTCACACAACTCTCTAAATCAAAAGCTAGAAATGATTAAGCTTAATGAGGAATGCATGTTGAAGCTGAGACAGGCTGAAAGCTAGGCATCTTGTGCCAAATGGTTAGCCAAGTTGTGATTGTAATGGAAAAGTTCTTGAAGGAAATTAAAAGTGCCACTCCAGTGAATACACTGATTAAAAAAAAAAAGAAGCAAAACAGCCTTATTGCAGATATGGAGAAAGTTTTAGTGTCTCTATAGAAGACCAGACCATCTGCAGCATTTCCTTAAACCAAAGCCTAATCCAGAGCAAAGCTCACTCTTCAGTTCTGTGAAGGCTGAGAGAGGTGAGGAAGCTATAGAAGAAAAGTTTGAAGCTGGCAGAGGTTGGTTCGTGAGGTTTAAGGAATGAAGCCATTTCCATAACATAAAAGTCCCAGCTGAAGCAGCAAGTGCTGATGTAGAAGATGCAGCAAGTTTTCCAGAAGATCTAGCTAAGATAATTAATGAAGGTGGCTCTACTATACAACAGATTTTCAATGTAGACAAAACAGTCTTCTATTGGAAGAACATGCCAGATAGGACTTTCATAGTGAGAGAGAGGTCAGTGCCTGACTTCAAGCTTCAGAGGGCAGGCTGACTGTCTTGTTAGGGGCTTAATGCAGCTGGTGACTTTAAGTTGAAGCCAGTGTTCACTTACCACTCTGAAAATCCTAGTGCCCTTAAGAATAATGAGAAATCTAGTCTGTCTGTGCTCTATAAATGGAACAGTAAAGCCTGGATGATAACACATCTGTTTACTGCATGGTTTACTGAATAGTTTCAGCCAACTGTTGAGATCTGCTGCCCAGAAAAAAAAGATTCCTTTCAAAATATTAGTGCTCATTGACAATGCACCTGGTCATGCAAGAGCTCTGGTGTGAAGATGTACAATGAGATTAATGTTGTTTTCATGCTTCAAACACAACATCCATTCTGAAGCCCATGAATCAAGAAGTAATTTCAACTTCCAAGTCTTATCACCTAAGAAATACGTTTTGTAAGGCTATAGCTGCCATAGATAGTATCCTTGGATGGATCTGGGCAAAGTCAATTGAAAACCTTGTGGAAAGGATTCACCATTCTATTGATAGATGCCATTAAGAACATTTGTGATTCATGGGAAGAGGTCAAAATATCAGTGTTCACAGGAGTTTGGAAGAAGTTGATTCCAACCCTCATGGATGACTTGGAGGGGTTCAAGACTTCAGTGGAGGAAGTAACTGCAGATGTGGTGGAAATAGCGAGAGAACTAGAATAGAAGTGGAGCCTGAAGCTGTGACTGAATTGCTGCAATCTCATGATAGAGCTTTAATGGATGAGGAGTTGCTTCTTATGGATGAGCAAATAAAGTGGTTTCTTGAGATGGAACAACTCCTGGTGAAGAAGCTATGAAGATTGTTGACAACAAAGGATTTAGAATATGACATGAACTTAGTTGATAAAGCAGTGGCAGAGTTTGAGAGGACTGACTCCAATTTTGAAAGAAGTTCTACTGTGGATAAAGTGCTGTGAAACCAAATTCTATGCTACAGAGAAATCGTTCATGAAAGGAGTCAATCCATGTGACAAACTTTGTTGTTGTCTTATTTTAAGAAATTGTCACAGCCACCCCAGCCTTCAGCAACCACCACCCTGATCAGTCAGCAGCCATCAACATCGAGGCAAGACCCTCCACCAGCAAAAGGATTGGCTCATTGAAGTCTCAGATGATGGTTAGCATTTTTTAGCTATAAAGTATTTCTTAATTAAGGTGTACATTGTTTTTTTAGACATAATGCTATTGCACACTTAATAGACTAAAGTATAGTGTAAACAGAACTTTTATATGCACTGGGAAACCAAAAATTCATGTGACTTGCTTTATTGAGATATTCACTTTATTGTGGTGGTCTGGAGCCAAACCTGCAATATATCTAAGGTATGCCTATAGTCAATTTTTGTCTATTCTTTTTTTGGTCAATTGTTACCCATCTTTTTGGCAAGTATTTTTCTATTCAATGCTTCTAATCACTCAGTTTTTAAAAAAATTTAGTTCAATTTCGTTCTGTTTTACTGATATATATGTATTTCTTACATTCACAGTGAGTCTATTAGTTTATAAATATCCATTTTATTAGAAAATATTTTTAGTTTTTGATTCTTTTTAAGTAGATGTTCAGCTGAGTGACAAGTAAATAGGTCAAGGCAGTACTACAGATATTAGATGGTGCAGCCCTTACCCTGACAAAGGGTGAGCAGCGTGACATTTATGTGGTCCTCCGGTGAGGCTTGGACAGGACGTGGGTTGATATATCATGACTATAGTTTAGAAAAGTCACTCTGCTACTTTCAAGCTACTTTTTACTACTTTCCTGCTACTTCCTACTGTTTGGTATCTTCTAACTTCTACTGGAAAGCAGGAGGTAAGGTCTTTTGCGAAGAGTAGGGAAGATATGGTGACATTAGAGATATGAGAAAAATCCAGAAGGTTTGAAATAGCTACTATGGAGACTGGAAGAGAGGTTTATGTAGTGTAAGAATGATATTTTATCAGATATCAATGAGACTTCACTCGAAGTTGAAGACCATGCATTTATAATGCCACTGATTTTCATAATTGCTTATTTTTCTCCAGCAACCAGGTATAGCCCTGGAGACAGAGATGGATCCATGGTTGCTGTTTTGCCAGTCAGATGACACGTTAGAACTGTTGTAAAAGGAATATTGGGATTTAGGCATGAGACTGCTTAATGTGATGTCCGATGGGATCTAAGCTGGCTAAGGAAGAAAAGCAACTAGCTATGTGGTTGGAGAAAAGCAGGAGTACACAATTGAGCAAGTTAGAAGAATAAGGCACTGTAGCTATTAAGAATGTGATATTTTATATATTTCAAGAATTGGTGAGTTCCAGGAGATAACAAGATCTAAGGTGTGGCTGGAAGTGGTGACTGAGGTAGAATGAGGATAATTGGAATTAAGACGCTAAAGCAACTGAGAGGCTTGAAAGTTGGAGGGATCCTTCATATCTAAGGATCCCTGCTTTGAGAAATGTACTGACACAATAGAAGCAAGACATTACCCTCTAATAACTTGACTTTAATATGCAATTAACTGAGCCTCATAATCTTCTCTACAGGAGGGATATATCTCTGCATTCTTTTTCATATTCAAGTTTACCATGGAAAAAACATCAGACAACAATATAATTCATTTGGCATAAGGTTTATTAACATTGTGTGCTTTTTCTATTCTTTCACTTCACCATCCAGGGGTGTAGCCTTTCATAACTAGAAGTGAATGATTCCCCAAAATAGTGTGAATGATTAGTTTCAATATTCAAGTAAAATTTAATTTTATATGACAATTTTGGATCACAAGGATAAAAGAGAATTTTGCCACAACTTACGAGCAAAATATCCAAAATACTAATAGCCTCTAGTCTTCACCTCACATTTTTTTTCACATCATAATGAATGAAGCGATTCTATATATGGATTATAGAGCATGTATAAAATCATTTTAGAAACTTTTGATGAAAGGTTTTTTATTTGGAAGATTCCAAGTCTCAATTAGTAGTTGTGAAGCTTTAGTTACTATGGTTCTGAATCATTTTGGACTTAAATAAAGTTTAGCTTTCACATTAGATTATCTTCAGTCCAGAATGATTAGAAGGAAAATAACTGACAATTTGGAAACTCGTTTCATATAATGAAAATCCTGTCATGAATAGAAGTAATTTAAATTTTTTGCTCAGCAATTTTTTCCAACTCTCCTCAGAAAAATATCAAGAGAGTATTGTAATATTTGGCATAATTTACCAAATGTAACCTTAGCCAGCACAGATAAAATTATTTCATAAGAACTTTTAACATTTGATGAACTTGTATTAATTCCTCAGTCATATATTATATTAAGGCATGTGAACAGATACAAGATAGAAATTAAATTTAATATTAATTATGATTTTAATTCATTTTCCCTTCCTCCATCCCTTTCTTTTATACTTGTACTCGTTAATTGCTACAGGGAATTTTGGAGATTGCCTTAAGTACTACACAAGGAACAAGTTAGTAATTTGACTGCATTTTGTATATGTCACTGTGTTCATTTTGCTAAGCTAATCAAGAAAGACATTGCACAAAAGGAGCAAGGTTCCTGAGGACCATAAATCTGGGAACTTTTCTCCCCCATTTGAGAAGAAATTAGAAGAAATCTAATCTCAGTTATGGTATAGTTGATAGTAATCAACTTATAGTTTCCATAGGGGGCTCAAGTTCTCATGTAATTACAAGGTGGATATCAGCATGTGGTTATTTATGTCATGCAGACTAAGCACATAAAAATATGTTAGATCATATTGAACTGAAAGTTTGCAAGCCAGGAATATGCATTTGGCATGAGTCGTCTGTTTAAGGGAGATCTTTCAATGTTCCTAATGTACCCTTGTAGGCCTCTGTATCAGAAATTACTAATATCTCTATATACAATGGGATATTCATCATCTATTGCAGAAATGTATTCTTTTATGGCTATTAATCCTGATTAAAACTTATGCTTATTTTAAGGTGCAATGGTTAATTAGACTTGGATTTATAATATAATTAGGGTAGGGACTTAGGTTTCCTGAAATGACTCATTTTAGCATAAAAGGTTGAAAGATAAAAGAAAGTCCTGTGACTTTACTGTAGCATCTAATGCTAAAAGATGTTAATAGTTAGAAAATAAGAACTGTTAGATAATTCAATAATTTGGCACTCAGGAAATTTGATGCTATTCAACACAGATTGAATTTTGAGAAATGAAGAGGATTCCTAAGTTACATCTATGTGAGTGGCAGAGGAATTATTGATGGCTCTATATATTTACAAAGCAAAGTCAGTTTGCATTAGGTACCTATTGATAACCCAGACTCAGAGCAAGAATTTCCTTTATGGTCATCTAAAATTTTAATATGTACGATGTAAACTAGACTGGTTTGAGTGATGGGGGTGGCAAGAGAAAAACCTATTTGCGAATATTGGTATCATTTTCTATAAATTAGTTCAGATTGCCATGACTCATTGCCTAAATCATGAGCTCTTAGGCAGAGGGACATTTTTTGAAGATTAGCCACCGAAAGAGAACTTTAGGTAAGCTACCCAACTGCACTATTAAGTAGACAAGCTTGATTCGTGTGCTTATTTAGTTTTATTTGTTCAGAATGCTAGGCTTAGTTCTTTGGCTTTATTGAACACATAGAAGAAGAAAGGTTATGAGCAGAGTGCCTTGCTTATATGATAATGAGAATGATGGATTCCTACACATATTATTCCAATGAGGTACAGAAATATGACCTTGGAAGAACCGCAATATGTTGAATCAGTATT
Source organism: Lagenorhynchus albirostris (assembly GCF_949774975.1). Lineage (NCBI taxonomy): Eukaryota > Metazoa > Chordata > Mammalia > Artiodactyla > Delphinidae > Lagenorhynchus > Lagenorhynchus albirostris. The sequence continues at coordinate 49,162,112 of NC_083116.1, forward strand.
GAGATGTTGATAGCAAAATTATTTCAGTGGTGTTGTTTGGTCTGAAATTTAAATTGAGCTAAGCTTTTTGCCTCTTATGAAATCCAAATGTCCTGGGGACAGTTGAAAAGTTACTACTAGGCATGAGAGTAGGGAAAAATACAGAGTAACCCAGTGTCTTTTCTTCATTAGCCACTTAATCTTGGACAAGAGGGATGCAAATAGTTTTAATAATAATAATAAACATTTACAACACATACACACATATATTCTAGTCCATCTTTTCTTTCTACCACTTATACATTTTAATATATGGAACAAGTATCAACTTTTCTGGGCTTTAGTTACTTCACCTTATAAAGTTTGCATAGTGCCTGAAGATAAGGAGCTTTTAGGGTCCTTTCTAGTTCTATGATCTTTACTTTGATAAATGGCAAAGTGGTAAGAGATCTCATTAAATATCACTTCTCAGGACAAGTGTTATCATGCCAAAATTTTAGGAAAGCCTTTGATACTCTTCTGCTGAGCAGTATCATTCTGAAATATCACATGTTTAATGGGTAATTATCTGAAAGATGGAAGCATGAATTATGGCTTCTTTACATCTAAATAGTTAAGTTAGCATTTCAAACAGTGATGATACAAATGCATTAAAAAATACCAAGGATTGGGGCTTCCCTGGTGGCGCAGTGGTTAAGAGTCCGCCTGCCAATGCAGGGGACACGTGTTCCTGCCCCGATCCGGGAAGATCCCACGTGCCTCAGAGCGGCTGGGCTCGTGAGCCATGGCCGCTGAGCCTGTGAGTCCGGAGCCTGTGCTCCGCAACGGGAGAGGCCACAACAGTGAGAGGCCTGCGTACTGCAAAAAAAAAAAAAAAAAAAACCAAAAAACCAAGGATTTAAATAATATTTTCACTGATTCTTGTTATTTGTAGTATCCACACCACAATCATTAACTTTGTCTCACTTTTCTTAAAATGTTACATCCTCCCTAGTTACTAGACACAGAAAAGACAAGCATTTGCCTATAGGAGAAGTTCAGATTACCCCCTAGGCCCAAGTAATATGTGTGTGTACAGCTGATCTGCCTGTTTCAAGTGACCTTATACTCAGGAGCAGGGACGTTAGTGAATGGTTCTGCCCGTCTCTTTCAGTGAAAAGAATCAGCTGTGTTCTGTCACTCTGGTGATGCCTACAGAGAGACTGATACTTCTGGGTCTATGTCCATTCTGCTGCCATGTAGATAGCGTAGCCGATTAGATCAAACTGACGTGTTGAAAAATATTCCATTATGGCTCTATCATTTGGAGGGTTGACATAGCCACAGTGCCCCTGGAAGTTCAATCAAATACTTCATCAACAAACATCTGATTCTACTATACATGATCCAGTTGGTAAACACTGTAATTTTAAAACGTATAATCCAACACATGCATAACCCAGGTTTAACTAAAATTTTATTTTCTCCACCAGTTGTTTTGGATCTATTAAGCCATTCAGTTAACAAACATGTGTTAAATATTTCATGATGAACCAGACATTATGTTAAAAAAATAAGGTATGCAAAATAATTAAATTCAAAATATTTGTATTGTATACAAAATAAATAAGGGATACAAAAAATAAATGATACAGTCCATGCTTTCCAGTCTAATGGGTAAGCTTTCATCCAAACAGACAATTATAAAAACATGGCATTCTGGGGCTTCCCTGGTGGCACCGTGGTTGGGAGTCCGCCTGCCGATGCAGGGGACACGGGTTTGTGCCCCGGTCCGGGAGGATCCCACGTGCCACGGAGCGGCTAGGACCATGAGCCATGGCCGCTGAGCCTGAGCGTCCGGAGCCTGTGCTCCACAACGGGAGAGGTCACAACAGTGAGAGGCCTGCGTACCACAAAAAAAACAAAAACAAAAACAAAAAAACGGCATTCTGTTGAGAGCTTTAGTCTATATAATTTTTATTCAATTTCATTTAGGACTTCTACCTGAAATTAAGACCCAGTCTGATTTCCTGTAGGGTCAAAGTGCATGTTTATTAATCAGTAGAATTCAGTTAGCATACTACACAGGTAGCATTAAAGCAAATCTGCTGATTTTCAGTTTTGATACACTTGATTAGTCTCCTTTTAAAAACCTTTGCCATTTTTACTACAATGTACTATATTTGATGAATAGGAGGAATACATAATCTGAAGAAGACAAGAAGAGGGCTACCAGTCGTATGTCCAGATCTGCTGAAATAAATGCTTTATTTAAACAAAAACAAAACAAGACCTTGTTTTTGAAGCTAAGATACTTGTGAAGGGGGTCAGCATTTGTTTAAATGTTGTTACTGGTTCAACAGTTTTCATTTTGGGGTAAAATGACATTATAGTGTTATAGTTCTATGGAACCATAGCAGAATATATATTTGGCATTTTATCTAGGTTGCAAAGTGAGGTAATGATTCATTTGAAAGATTTCAATTGTTTCTTGCTTGACATAATTCTGACTCCCAGATGTATCAGTTGCATATAACAGAGCCAAACCAGCCATTTGGAAAAGTGAACAATATGATCCAAGTCAACAAATTCAATTTCAGTCTTATTTTTCACCTATAGAGATTACATCCATCAGTGGAGGCAGAATCTTTAATTAAACAAGACTTTCTCTGCACAGGCTCCATTTTACTACTAATTGTCTCTGTGCTTCAGAGTGGGGTTTCAGGCTCTTTACTTAAAGATGACTCCATAAATTATATTGGTTTTTAAGATTTAGGGTTTTTTTCCCCCTCCACCCAAAGAACTTATTATTATTTTCATTTGTTTTTTAGTTTATTGAAGTATAGTTGATTTACAATGTTGTGTTAATTTCTGCTGTACAGCAAAGTGATTCAGTTATATATATATATATATATATATATATATATATATATTCTTTTTCAGATTCTTTTCCATTATGGTTTAATCATAGGATATTGAATATAGTTCCTTGTGCTATACAGTAGGACCTTGGTGTTTATCCATTCTGTATATAACAGTTTGCATCTCCTTTTCCCAAACTCCCAATCCATCCCTCCCCCCTTGTCAACCACAAGTCTCTTCTCTATATCTGTGAGTCTGTTTCTGTTTTGTAGATAAAGAACTTATTATTTTATAAATGAAGTGTTAGTGTTAAAATTGACAGAACATAGCATTCACCATGGAAAATCAGATTAAAGTGTCAAAGTTTTCTGAAAATGCAAGGAGAACCATAGGACCTACCTACTGTCACATGGTGACTTTGCTCAAATAACATCTCTCTTGCTGGATGTATTGGCTAGGGCTTCATGCCCTCTTTTCAAATTAAGTAATCCTAAGAGGACAGCCTTACCTAGTATGAATCATCTTTAGAAATATTTGCTTTCCACACACTCACTAATCAACTTCACTTGTTTTTAGAGATAGACATTTAATATAGCAAGGAAAACAGTTTCTTCAAACGTATCATAATCGAGATGCACATCAGTAGTTTTACTAGATTAATTTTCTTGGCTAATGATAAATATAATTCCCTTTAATGTACAGTATTATGGGAATAATTAAGGGATCAAAGTTTCTTTGAACTAAGTATTTCAACCTCAGGGTTAACAAAGTCTCTAGATATTTAATCTTAGCCAAATAATTTTTAAATACAAAATGAGACAATCACCCTGTGATATTGGGAATGATGAAATCTTGATCTAATCAATTTGAGTCATTATTCTGTTCTTAAAAGATGTTTTTGCAGCACCCAAGCTGGAAGTAAGAGAAATTTCTATGATGAAAATGTATGCATATGTCAAAAGCTTGTAGATCACAAACTCCTTCAGCTTTCCACTGATCATTGTACTGGAACAATTAGTGAGTTAAACTGCTGAATTAAGATAAAAATGAAATGACTGGCTCATTAAAACTGCAATCTGAAGAAATCACAATGCTTCAGTAAACCTCTTAATACAGCCCAGCTGAGATGAGATGGATTGCTAAGCCTGCTCAGAGTAACACTTTTTAATGGTTCCACTGCCAGTACCTGCTCTAGTCATGTCCGAGAACCTCATGTTTGCTAACCTGCTTCTCAGAGGATCATTTCCTTAGATAACAAGATATAAAACCTCTTAAGACTTTGATATTCATTTGTTTCATTTGATTAGCAATGATCTCTCCTGACTCCATCTTTAAATTAAGCTGACATGAAGAAATATATGCACACATATAATTTTTTCTTAATATTTATTATAATAGAAGTCTTAGGAGAAGAATATACTATAACTGGTAACATTTTTTTCTGGTACAGACTGAATTGTGTCATTCTGCCACCCCCAATTCATATGTTGAAGTCTTAACTCCAATGAGATAGGGCCTTTGGGAGATAATTAGGTTTAGATGAGATCATGAGGGTGAGGCCCTCGTGATAGGATTAGTTTCCATGTGAGGATACATTGAGAAGGCAGAAAAAAGGCTCTCACCACAACCTGACTATGCTAGCACCCTCAACTTGGACTTCCAGCCTCCAGAACTGTGAGAAAATAAACTTCTGTTCTTTAAGCCACCAAGTCTGGTATTTAATTACGGCAGCCTGAGCTGACTAATATGTTTTCATAATAAGCACAAATTTTATTTATCTTAGAATTGAGACATACAGGTAAATAGTTTTAGTAGTAAAGTAAGAAAACAAAAAGAAGGAAACATATTTTTAATAAGTAAATGTTGTGAATAACCTTGGCATGAAGTTTGTGACCATTTGGGAATTTCTGTAAATTTTCTTCTCTTTCCTCTCAAAAATGTATTCAGTGTCCATTCTCCCAAGGTGTCATCTCCATCTGAAACATTTTACTATTCTTCACCAGCAGTCTGCTGATTTCAGTCAGTTCTCTACTTTCTGTCATCAAGAGAGTCAGTGAGTACAGGAAGTATTTTAAAAATGGTAAAAATAAATCAAGACATCCTTTTGATCTTATTAGCACCTTACTAAGTGCACATTTTTTACTATTGCAATTCACATGAGTGCCTATTTAAGTTAATGTATGTTTCACAATTTTGTTAAGGTATATATGTTTGTTTAATGTCCCTGACAACTGCTTATCTCAACAAGGGAAGTGATCATTTTTCAGTTGGATCATATCTATCCCTGCTTCCCCTCCATTTTTTTTTACATCGGGCCAAAAGCTATTTCATCCAATTTCTGAAGAATTGGTTGTCTCACTAGCATCATTAATTTTTTTTTTTTTTTGGCTGAGTGTCCACATCAATTATTTGCACTTCTACATAAGAGATTTCTATTCAACCTTACTCATTAAAACAAACAAACCCTATGCAGTTACTTATATTTACCAGCATGGACACCTGTGGATAGTTTTTTTTTTTTTTTGCTTTATTTTTTCAACTTCTTGTTAAAATCCAGCAGTCCAGATTTTATTTTTAATTTTTGAATTTCATTTTATTTATTTTTTTATACAGCAGGTTCTTATTAGTCATCAGTTTTATACACATCAGTGTATACATGTCAATCCCAGTCACCCAATTCATCACATACACCCCCCCACCCCCCCCATGGCTTTCCCCACTTGGTGTCCATACGTTTGTTCTCTACATCTGTGTCTCAACTTCTGCCCTGCTAACCGGTTCATCTGTACCATTTTTCTAGGTTCCACATATATGCATTAATATACGATATTTGTTTTTCTCTTTCTGACTTACTTCACTCTGTATGACAGTCTCTAGATCAATCTGCGTCTCTGCAGATGACCCAATTTCGTTCCTTTTTATGGCTGAGTAATATTCCATTGTATATATGTACCACATCTTCTTTTTTGTTTGTTTTGTTTTGTTTTTACATCTTTATTAGAGTATAATTGCTTTACAATGGTGTGTCAGTTTCTGCTTTATAACAAAGTGAATCAGTTATACATACACATATGTCCCCATATCTCTTCCCTTTTGCATCTCCCTCCCTCCCATCCTCCCTATCCCATCCCTCCAGGTGGTCACAAATCACCGAGCTGATCTCCCTGTGCTATGTGGCTGCTTTCGACTAGCTCTCTATTTTGGTAGTGTATATATGTCCATGCCACTCTGTCACTTTCTCCCAGCTTACCCTTCCCCCTCCCCACATCCTCAAGTCCATTCTATAGTAGGTCTGCATCTTTATTCCATCTTGCTCCTAGGTTCTTCTGACCATTTTCTTTCTTTCTTTCTTTCTTTTTTTTTTAGATTCCATATATATGTGTTAGCATACAGTATTTGTTTTTCTCTTTCTGACTTACTTCACTCTGTATGACAGTCTCTAGGTCCATCCACCTCACTACAAATAACTCACTTTCGTGCCTTTTTATGGCTGAGTAATATTCCATTGTATATATGTGCCACATCTTCTTTATCCATTCACCTGTTGATGGACACTTAGGTTGCTTCCATGTCCTGGCTATTGTAAATACAGCTGAAATGAACATTTTGGTACGTGACTCTTTTTGAATTATGGATTTCCCAGGGTATATGCCCAGTAGTGGGATTGCTGGGTCGTATGGTAGTTTTATTTTTAGTTTTTTAAGGACCTCCATACTGTTCTCCGTAGTGGCTGTATCAATTTACATTCCCACTAACAGTGCAAGAGGGTTCCCTTTTCTCCACACCCTCTCCAGCATTTATTGTTTCTAGATTTTTTGATGATGGCCATTCTGACTGGTGTGAGATGATATCTCATTGTAGTTTTGATTTGCATTTCTCTAATGATTAATGATGTTGAGCATTCTTTCATGTGTTTGTTGGCAATCTGTATATCTCCCTTGGAGAAATGTCTATTTAGGTCTTCTGCCCAGTTTTGGACTGGATTTTTTGGTTTTTTGATATTAAGCTTCATGAGTTGCTTGTATGTTTTGGAGATTAATCCTTTGTCAGTTGCTTCATATGAAAATATTTTCTCCCATTCTGAGGATTGTCTTTTTGTCTTGTTTATGGTTTACTTGCTGTGCAAAAGCTTTTAAGTTTCATTAGGTCCCATTTGTTTATTTTTATTTCCATTTCTCTAGGAGGTGGGTCAAAAAGGATCTTGCTATGATTTATGTCATAGAGGGTTCTGCGTATGTTTTCCTCTAAGAGTTTGACAGTGTCTGACATTACATTTAGGTCTTTAATCCATTTTGAGTTTATTTTTGTGTAGGGTGTTAGGGAGTGTTGTAATTTCATTCTTTTGCATGTAGCTGTCCAGTTTTCCCAGCACCACTTATTGAAGAGGCTGTCTTTTCTACACTGTATATTTTTGCCTCCTTTATCAAAGATAAGGTGACCATATGTGCGTGGGTTTATCTCTGGGCTTTCTATCCTGTTCCATCAATCTATATTTCTGTTTTTGTGTCAGTACCATACTGTCTTGATTACTGTAACTTTGTAGTATAGTCTGAAGTCAGGGAGCCTGATTCCTACAGCTCCGTTTTTCTTTCTCAATATTGCTTTGGCTATTCGGGGTCATTTGTGTTTCCATACAAATTGTGAAATTTTTTTGTTCTAGTTCTGTGAAAAATGCCAGTGGTAGTTTGATAGGGATTGCATTGAATCTGTAGATTGCTTTGGGTAGTAGAGCCATTTTCACAATGTTGATTCTTCCAATCCAAGAACATGGTATACCTCTCCATGTATTTGAATCATCCTTAAATTCTTTTATCAGTGTCTTATAATTTTCTGCACAAAGGGCTTTTGTCTCCTTAGGTAGGTTTATTCCTAGATATTCTACTCTTTTGTTGTAATGGTAAATGGGAGTGTTTTCTTAGTTTCACTTTCAGATTTTTCATCATTAGTGTATAGGAACATCAGAGATTTCTGTGCATTAATTTTGTATCCTGCTACTTTACCAAATTCATTGATTAGCTCTAGTAGTTTTCTGGTAGCATCTTTAGGAATCTCTATGTATAGTATCATGTCATCTGCAAACAGTGACAGCTTTACTTCTTCTTTTATGATTTGGATTCCTTTTATTTCTTTTTGTTCTCTGATTGCTGTGGCTAGAACTTCCAAAGCTATGTTAAATAATAGTGGTGAGAGTGGGCAACCTTGTCTTTTTCCTGATCTTAGTGGAAATGGTTTCAGTTTTTCACCTTTGAGGACGATGTTGGCTGTAGGCTTGTCATATATGGCCTTTATTATGTTGAGGAAAGTTCCCTATACGTCTACTTTCTGGAGGGTATTTATCATAAATCGGTGTTGGATTTTGTTGAAAGCTTTTTCTGCATCTATTGAGATGATCATATGGTTTTCCTCCTTCAATTTGTTAATATGGTATATCAGGTTGATTGATTTGCCTATATTGAAGAATCCCTGCATTCCTGTGATAAACCCCATTTGATCATAATGTATGATCCTTTTAATGTGCTGTTGAATTCTGTTTGCTAGTATTTTGTTGAGGATTTTTCCATCTATGTTCATCAGTGATATTGGCCTGTAGTTTTTTTTTCTTTGTGACGTCTTTGTCTGGTTTTGGTATCAAGGTGATGGTGGCCTCGTAGAATGAGTTTGGGAGTGTTCCTCCCTCTGCTATAGTTTGGAAGAGTTTGAGAAGGATGGGTGTTAGCTCTCCTCTAAATGTTTGATAGAATTCGCCTGTGAAGCCATCTGGTCCTGGGCTTTTGTTTGTTGGAAGATTTTTAATCACAGTTTCAATTTCAGTGCTTGTGATTGGTCTGTTCATATTTTCTATTTCTTCCTGATTCAGTCTTGGCAGGTTTGCATTTCTAAGAATTTGTCCATTTCTTCCAGGTTGTCCATTTTATTGGCATAGAGTTGCTTGTAGTAATCTCTCATGATCTTTTGTATTTCTGCAGTGTCAGTTATTACTTCTCCTGTTTCATTTCTAATTCTATTGATTTGAGTCTTCTCCCTTTTTTTCTTGATAAGTTTGACTAATGGTTTATCAATTTTGTTTATCTCCTCAAAGAACCAGCTTTTAGTTTTATTGGTCTTTGCTATTGTTTCCTCATTTCTTTTTCATTTATTTCTGATCTGATCTTTCTGATTTCTTTCCTTCTGCTTAGGTGTAAGGTTAAGTTGTTTATTTGAGATGTTTCTAGTTTCTTAAGGTGGCTTGTATAGCTATAAACTTCCCTCTTAGAACTGCTTTTACTGCCTCCCATAGGTTTTGGGTCATTGTGTTTTCATTGTCATTTGTTTCTAGGTATTTTTTGATTTCCTCTTTGATTTCTATAGTGATCTCTTGGTTATTAAGTAGTGTGTCGTTTAGACTCCATGTGTTTGTATTTCTTTCAGATTTTTTCCTATAATTGATATCTACTCTCATAGCGTTGTGGTTGGAAAAGATGCTTGATACGATTTCACATTTCTTACATTTACCAAGGCTTGATTTGTGACCGAAAATATGATATATCTTGGAGAATATTCCATGATCACTTGAGAAGAATGTGTATTCTCTTATTTTTGGATGGAATGTCCAATAAATATCAATTAAATCCATCTTGTTTAATGTATCATTTAAAGCTTGTGTTTCCTTATTTATTTTCATTTTGGAAGACCTGTCTATTGGTGAAAGTGGGGTGTTAAAGTCCCCTACTATGATTGTGTTACTGTAGATTTCCCCTTTTATGGCTGTTAGTATTTGCCTTCTGTATTGAGGTTGGGGGCATAAATATTTACAATTGTTATATATTCTTCTTGGATCGATCCCTTGATCATTATGTAGTGTCCTTCTTTGTCTCTTGTAATAGTCTTTGTTTTAAAGTCTATTTTGTCTGATATGAGAACTGCCACTCCAGCTTTCTTTTGATTCCATTTGCATGGAATATCTTTTTCCATATCTTCACTTTCAGTCTGTATCTGTCCGTATGTCTGAAGTGGGTCTCCTGTAGATAGCACATATATGGGTCTTGTTTTTGTATCCATTCAGCCAGTCTATGCCTTTTGGTTGAAGCATTTAATCCATTCACGTTTAAGGTAATTATCGATATTTATGTTTTTTTCTAACATCTTTATTGGAGTATAATTGCTTTACAATGGTGTGTTAGTTTCTGCTTTGTAACAAGTGAATCTGTCTATTGGTGAATATTGGTGAGATATGTTCCCATATCTCTTCCCTCTTGCATCTCCATCCCTCCCACCCTCACTATCCCACCCCTCTAGGTTGTCACAAAGAACCGAGCTGATCTCCCTGTACTATGTGGCTGCTTCCCACTACCTATCTATTTTACGTTTGGTAGTGTATATATGTCCATGCCACTGTCGCACTTTGTACCAGCTTACTCTTACCCCTCCCCATATCCTCAAGTCCATTCTGTAGTAGGTCTGTGTCTTTATTCCCATCTTGCCCATAGTTTCTTCCTGACCTTTTTTTATTTTTTCTTAGATTCTATATATATGTGTGTTAGCATATGGTATTCGTTTTTCTCTTTCTGACTTACTTCACTCTGTATGACAGACTCTATGTCCATCCACCTCACTACAAATAACTCAGTTTCGTTTCTTTTTATGGCTGAGTAATATTCCATTGTATATATGTGCCACATCTTCTTTATCCATTCATCTGTTGATGGACACTTAGGTGGCTTCCATGTCCTTGCTATTGTAAATAGAGCTGCAATGAACATTTTGGTACATGACTCTTTTTGAAATATTGTTTTCTCAGGGTATATGCCCTGTAGTGGGATTGCTGGGTCATATGGTAGTTCTATTTTTAGTTTTTTAAGGACCTCCATACTGTTCTCCATCGTGGCTATATCAATTTACATTCCCACAAACAGTGCAAGAGTGTTCCCTTTTCTCGACACCCTCTCCAGCATTCACTGTTTCTAGATTTTTTGATGATGGCCATTCTGACTGCTGTGAATATGTATGTTCCTATTACCATTTTCTTAATGTTTTGGGTTTATTATTGTAGGTCTTTTCCTTCTCTTGTGTTTCCTGCCAAGAGAAGTTCCTTTAGCATTTGTTGTAAAGGTGGTTTCATGGTTCTGAATTCTCTTAGGTTTTGTTTGTCTGTAAAGCTTTTAATTTCTCTGTCAAATCTGAATGAGATCCTTTCTGGGTAGAGTAAATTGGATGTAGGTTTTTCTCCTTTATCACTTTAAATATGTCCTGCCACTCCCTTCTGGCTTGCAGAGTTTCTGCTGAAAGATCAGCTGTTAACCTTATCGGGATTCCCTTGTGTGTTATTTGTTGTTTTTCCCTTGCTGCTTTTAATATGTTGTCTTTGTATTTAAATTTTGATAGTTTGATTATTATATGTCTTGGCATATTTCTCCTTGGATTTATCCTGTATGGGACTCTCTGTGCTTCCTGGACTTTATTAACTATTTCCTTTTCCATATTAGGGAAGTTTTCAACTATAATCTCTTCAAATATTTCCTCAGTCCCTTTCTTTTTCTTCTTCTTCTGGAACCCCGATAATTCGAATGTTGGTGCGTTTAATGTTGTCCCAGAGGTCTCTGAGACTGTCCTCAGTTCTTCTCATTCTTTTTTTCATTATTCTGCTCTGCAGTAGTTATTTCCACTATTTTATCTTCCAGGTCACTTATCCATTCTTCTGCCTCAGTTATTCTGCTATTGATCCCATCTAGAGTACTTTTAATTTCATTTATTGTGTTGTTCATCGTTGCTTGTTTCATCTTTAGTTCTTCTAGGTCCTTGTTAACTGATTCTTGCATTTTGTCCAATCTATTGTCCATTCTATCTCCAAGATTTCGGATCAACCTTACTATCATTATTCTGAATTCTCTTTCAGGTAGACTGCCTATTTCCTCTTCATTTGTTAGGTCTGGTGCATTTTTATCTTGCTCCTTTATCTGCTGTGTTTTTTTCTGTCTTCTCATTTTGCTTATTTTACTGTGTTTGGGGTCTCCTTTCTGCAGGCTGCAGGTTTGTAGTTCCTCCTGTTTTTGATGTCTGTCTCCAGTGGCTAAGGTTGGTTCAGTGGGTTGTGTAGGCTTCCTGGTGGAGGGGGCTAGTGCCTGTGTTGTGGTGGATGAGGCTGGATCTTGTCTCTCTAGTGGGCAGGTTCACGTCTGGTGGTGTGTTTGGGGGCGTCTGTGGCCTTGTTATGATTTTAGGCAGCCTCTCTGCTAATGAGTGGGGCTGTGTCCCTGTCTTGCTAGTTGTTTGGCATAGGGTGTCCAGCACTGTAGCTTGCTGGTCATTGAGTGAAGCTGGGTCTTGGCGTTGTGATGGAGATCTCTGTGAGATTTTCACTATTTGATATTATGTGGAGCTGGGAGGTCTCTTGTGGACCTGTGTCCTGAATTTGGCTCTCCCCGCTCAGAGATACAGCACTGATTCCTGGCTGCAGCACCAAGAGCCTTTCATCCACATGGCTCAGAATAAAAGAGAGAAAAAATAGAAAGAACGAATGCAGATAAAATAAAATAAACTAAGGTAAAATAAAATAAAGTTATTAAAATAAAAATAATTAGTAACAAAATAAAAAAAATTTAAGTAAAAATACAAACAAAAAAAAACAGGCAGACAGAACCCTAGGACAAATGATGAATGTAAAGCTACACAGACAAAATCTTACACTGAAGCACACACGTACACACTCACAAAAATAGGAAAAGGGGAAAAAATAATATATCTTGCTCCCAAAGTCCACCTCCTCAATTTGGGATGATATTTTGTCTATTCAGATATTCCACAGATGTAGGGTACATCAAGTTGATTGTGGAGATTTAATCCACTGCTCCTGAGGCTGATGTGAGGGATTTCCCTTTCTCTTCTTTGTTCGCACAGCTCCCCGGGTTCAGCTTTGTATTTGGCCCCGCTTCTGCATGTAGGTCGCCTGAGGGTGTCTTTTCTTCACTCAGACAGGATCGGGTTAAAGGAGCAGCTGATTAGGGGGCTCTGGCTCACTCAGGGCGGGAGGAGGGAGGGGTACGGATGTGGGGTGAGCCTGCAGCAGCAGATGCCAGCGTGACGTTGCAGCAGCTTGAGGCGCACTGTGCGTTCTCCCGGGGAAGTTGTCCCTGGATCCCGGGACCCTTCCAGTGGCGGGCTGCACAGGGTCCTGGGAGGGGAGGTGGGAATACTGACCTGTGCTCGCACACAGGCTTCTTTGTGGCGGTGGCAGCAGCCTTAGCGTCTCATGCCGGTCTCTGGTGTCTGCGCTAATAGCCGCGGCTCACGCCCGTCTCTGGAGCTCTTTTAAGCAGTGCTCTTAATCCCCTCTCCTCTCACACCAGGAAACAAAGAGGGAAGAAAAAGTCTCTTGCCTCTTTGGCAGGTCCAGACTTTTTCCCGGACTCCCTCCCGGCTAGCCGTGGTGCACTAACCCCTTCAGGCTGTGTTCTCACCACCAACCCCAGTCCTCTCCCTGCGATCTGAACGAAGCCCGAGCCTCAGCTCCCAGCTCCTGCCCACCCCGGCGGGTGAGCAGACAAGCCTCTCGGGCTGGTGAGTACAGGTCAGCACCGATCTTCTGTGCGGGAATCTCTCTGCTTGCCCTCTGCACCCCTGTTGCTCCGATGCTTCCCCCCTCCACCACCCACAGTCTCCGCCCGCGAAGGGGCTTCCTAGTGTGTGGAAACCTTTCCTCCTTCACAGCTCCCTCCCACTGGTGTAGGTCCCGTCCGTTTCCTTTTGTCTCTGTTTATTCTTTTTTCTTTTGCCCTACCCAGGTATGTGGGGAGTTTCTTGCCTTTTGGGAGGTCTGTGGTCTTCTGCCAGCATTCAGTAGGTGTTCTGTAGGAGTTGTTCCACTTGTAGATGTATTTCTGATGTATTTGTGGGGAGGAAAGTGATCTCCATGTCTTACTCTTCCACCGTCTTGAAGCTCCACCCACATCTTGTTTATCCATTTGCCTGTAAATGGGCATTTAGGTTACTTCCATGACCTGGCTATTGTAAATAGTGCTTCAGTGAACATTGGGGTGCATGTATCTTTTTGAATTGTGGTTTTCTCTGGGTATATGCCCAATGGTGGGATTGCTGGATCATATGGTAATTATATTTTTAGTTTTTTAAGGAACCTCCATACTGTTCTCCATAGTGGCTGTATCAGTTTACATTTCCATCAACAGTGCAAGAGGGTTCCCTTTTCTCCACCCCCTCTCCAGCATTTGTTGTTTGTAGATTTTCTGATGATGACCATTCTAACTGGTGTGAGGTGATACCTCATTGTAATTTTGATTTGCATTTCTCTAATAATTAGTAATGTTGAGCAGCTTTTCATGTGCTTCTTGGCCATCTGTATGTATTCTTTGGAGAAATGTCTATTTAGGTCTTCTGCCCATTTTTGGATTGGATTGTTTGTTTTTTTTAATATTGAACTGCATGAGCTGTTTATATATTTTGGAGATTAATCCTTTGTCCATTGATTCGTTTGCAAATATTTTCTCCCATTCTGAGGGGTGTCTTTTCGTCATGTTTATGGTTTCCTCTGTTGTGCAAAAGCTTTTAAGTTTCACTAGGTCCCATTTGTTTATTTTTGCTTTTATTTCCTTTTCTCTAGGAGGTGGGTCATAAAGGATCTTGCTGTGATTCATGTCATGGAGTGTTCTGCCTATGTTTTCCTCTAAGAGTTTTATAGTGTCCCGTCTTACATTTAGGTCTCTAATTTCATTTTTTACATGTAGCTGTCCAGTTTTCCCAGCACCACTTATTGAAGAAACTGTCTTTTCTCCATTGTTATATTCTTGCCTCCTTTATCAAACATAAGGTGACCAATTGTGTGTGGGTTTATCTCTGTGCTTTCTGTCGTGTTCCATTGATCTATGTTTCTGTTTTTGTGCCAGTACCATATAGTCTTGATCACTGTAGCTTTGTAGTGTAGTCTGAAGTCAGGGTCTTTTGTGTCTCCATACAAATTTTAAGATTTTTTGTTCTAGTTCCATAAAATATGCCATTGGTAATTTGGGAGGGATTGCATTCAATCTGTAGATCGCTTTGGGAAGTATATGCATTTTCACAATATTGATTCTTCCAATCCAAGAACATGGTATATCTCTCCATCTTTTGGTATTATCTTTAATTTCTTTCATCAGTGTCTTATACTTTCCTGCATACAGGTCTTTTTTCTCCCTAGGAAGGTTTATTCCTAGGTATTTTATTCTTTTTATTGAAATGGTAAATGGGAGAGTTTCCTTAATTCCTCTTTCAGATTTTTAATGATTAGTGTATAGGAATGCAAGAGATTTCTGTGCATTAATTTTGTATCCTGCAACTTTACCAAATTCATAGATTAGCTCTAGTAGTTTTCTGGCGGCATCTTTAGGATTCCCTATGTATAGTATCACGTCATCTTCAAACAGTGACAGTTTTATTTCTTCTTTTCCAATTTGTATTCCTTTTATTTATTTTTCTTCTCTGACTGCCAAGGCTAGGACTTCCAAAACTATGTTGAATAATAGCGGTGAGAGTAGACATCCTTGTCTTGTTCCTGATCTTAGAGGAAATGCTTTCAGTTTTTCAAAATTGAGAATGATATTTCCTGTGGTTTTGTCATATATTGCCTTTATTATGTTGAAGTAGGTTCCCTCTATGCCCACTTTCTGGAGAATTTTTACCAAAACTGGTTGTTGAATTTTGTCAAAAGCTTTTTCTGCATCTATTGAGGTGATCATATGGTTTTTATTCTTCAATTTGTTAATATGGTGTATCACATTGTTTGACTTGAGTATATTGAAGAATCCTTTCATCCCTGGGATAAATCCCCCTTGATCATGGTGTATGATTAATGTGTTGTTGGATTTAATGTGTTGTTGGAGTCTGTTTACTAGTATTTTTTGAGGATTTTTGCCTCTATATTCATCACTGATATTGGTCTGTAATTTTCTTTTTTTGTAGTATCTTTGTATGGTTTTGGTATCAGGGTGATGGTGGCCTCATAGAATCAGGTTGGGAGTGTTCCTTCCTCTGCAGTTTTTTGGAAGAGTTTGAGAAGGATGGGTGTTAGCTCTTCTCTAATTGTTTGATAGAATTCACCTGTGCAGCCATCTGGTCCTGGACTTTTGTTTGTTGGAAGGTTTTTTTTTTTTTTTTTTGCGGTACACAGGCCTCTCACTCTTGTGGTCTCTCCCATTGTGGAGCACAGGCTCTGGACGCACAGGCTCAGTGGCCATGGCTCATGGGCCCAGCCACTCCACAGCATGTGGGATCTTCCCAGACTGGGACACGAACCTGTGTCCCCTGCATCGCCAGGTGGACTCTCAACCACTGCGCCACCAGGGAAGTCCTGATGGATGATTTTTAATCACAGTTTCAATTTCATTACTTGTGATTGGTCTGTTCTTATTTTCTATTTCTTCCTGGTTCAGTCTTGGAAGGTTATACCTTTCTAAGAATTTGTCCATTTCTTCCAGGTTATCCATTCTATTGGCATAGCATTGCTTGTAGTTGTCTCTTAGGATGCTTTGTATTTCTGCAGTGTCTGTTATAACTTCTTGTTTTTCATTTCTAATGTTATTGATTTGAGTCCTCTGCCTCTTTTTCTTGATGAGTCTTGCTAATGGTTTATCAATTTTGTTTATCTTCTCAAGAACTAGCTTTTAGCTTTATTGATCTTTGCTCTTGTTTTCCTTGTTTCTATTTCATTTATTTCTGCTCTGATCTTTATGATTTCTTTCCTTCTGCTAACTTTGGGTTTTGTTTGTTCTTCTTTCTCTAGTTCCTTTAGGTGTAAGGTTTGATTGGTTTTTTTTTTTTTGAGATTTTTTCTTGTTTCTTCAGATAGGCTTATATAGCCTATCTGAATATATATATATATATAGATATAGGATATATATATATATATCCTATATCTTTATATATAGCTTTATAGGCTTATATAAACTTCCCTCTTATAACTGCTTTTGCTGCATCCCATAGGTTTTGGATTGTCGTGTTTTCATTGTCATTTGTTTCTAGGTATTTTTTGATTTCCTCTTTAATTTCTTCAGTGATATCTTGCTTATTTAGTAACCTATTGTTTAGCCTGCATGTGTTTGTGTATTTTATGTTTTTTCCCCTGTAATTCATTTCTAATCTCATAACGTTGTGGTCAGAAAAGATGCTTGATATGATTTCAATTTTCTTAAATTTACTGAGGCTTGATTTGTGCCCCAAGATGTGATCTACCCTGGAGAATGTTCCATGCACACTTGAGAAGAAAGTGTAATCTGCTGTTTTGGGATGGAATGTCCTATAAATATCAATTAAATCTCTCTGGTCTATTGTGTCATTTATAGCTTGTGTTTCCTTATTAATATTCATTTTGGTTGATCTGACCATTGGTGTAAGTGAGGTGTTAAAGTCCCCCACCATGATTATGTTACTGTCAATTTCCTCTTTTACAGCTGTTAACAGTTGCCTTATGTATTGAGGTGGTCCTATGTTGGCTGCATATATATTTATAATTGTTATATCTTCTTCTTGGATTGATCCCTTGATCATTATGTAGTGTCCTTCCTTGTCTCTTGTAACATTCTTTATTTTAAAGTCTATTTTATCTGATATGAGTATTGCTACTCCAGCTTTCTTTTGATTTCCATTTGCATGGAATAACATTTTCCATCCACTCACTTTCAATCTGTGTGTGTCCCTAGATCTGAAGTGTGTCTCTTGTAGACAGCATATATATGGGTCTTATTTTTGTATCCATTCAGCAAGCCTGTGTCTTTTGGTTGGAGCATTTAATCCCTTCACGTTTAAGGTAATTATCGATATGTATGTACCTATGGCCATTTTCTTAATTGTTTTGGGTTTGTTTTTGTAGGTCCTGTTCCTCTCTTGTGTTTCCCACTTAGAGAAGTTCCTTTAGCATTTGTTGTAGAGCTCGTTTTGTGGTGCTGAATTCTCTTAGCTTTTGCTTGTCTGTAAAGCTTTTGATTTCTCCATCGAATCTGAATGAGTTCCTTGCCGGGTAGAGTAATCTTGGTTGTAGGTTCTTCCCTTTCATCACTTTAAGTGTATCATGCCACTCCCTTCTGCCTTGTACAGTTTCTGCTAAGAAATCAGCTGTTAACCTTATGGGAGTTCTGTTGTGTGTTATTTGTTGTTTTTCCCTTGCTGCTTTCAATAATTTTTCTTTGTCTTTAATTTTTGCCACTTTGATTACTGTGTGTCTCAGAATGTTTCTCCTTGGGTTTATCCTGTATGGAACTCTCTGTGCTTTCTGGCCTTGGGTGGCTATTTCCTTTCCCATGTTATGGAAGTTTTCAACTATAATCTCTGCAAATATTTTCTCTGGTCGTTTCTCTCTCTCTTCTCCTTCTGGGACCCCTATAATATGAATGTTCTTGTGTTTAATGTTGTCCCAGAGATCTCTTAGGCTGTCTTCATTTCTTTTCATTCTTTTTTTTTTATTCTGTTCTGCAGCAGTGAATTCCACCATTCTGTCTTCTAGGTCACTTATACGTTCCTCTGCCTCAGTTATTCTGCTATTGATTCCTTCTAGTGTATTTTTCATTTTAGTTTTTGTATTGTTCATCTGTTTGTTTGTTCTTTAATTCTTCTACGCCTTTGTTAAACATTTCTTGCATCTTCTCAATCTTTGCCTCCATTCTTTTTCCGAGGTCCTGGATCATCTTCACTATCATTATTTTGAATTCTTTTTCTGGAACGTTACCTATCTCTACTTCATTTAGTTGTTTTTCTCAAGTTTTATCTTGTTTCTTCATCTGGTACATAGCCCTCTGCCTTTTCATCTTGTATATGTTTCTGTGGATGTGGTTTTTGTTCCACATGCTGCAGGACTGAAGTTCTTGTTGCTTCTGCATCATTAAATTTATTTTTCATCATTAATATTGTGAAATAAATTTATTTTTTCATGGCAATGTTTTTTTTTATCACAGATGTGACCTCATAATTTTAAGTCTTAGATGTAATAAATCTGTTTTAACCTATTTTACATTGAATTAGACAAGTGCTCCCTAAATTATTTGTATAAAGATAATGGTGATAATTGGGAAATTTCTGGAACAATACAGTGAATAAATTTATCCTTTATATTTTACTCTAAAGGATTTATCTGATATATAGAACATCATTAATAGTAACAAAATATTTGAAAAGAACAACTTCATATTTTATGGAATTGTTCAAAAAACTCACTTTCCCCTCATGTTATGCACACACTTAACTAGGAAAAAGTTCTTTGACTTGTCTATTATATATAAATTAAAAATACAAAAAAGCAAGTGCTACATAAATTTAAAAAATAAGGAGCAATGTTGAGAAAAATTTCAGAGTAAGGAGCACCAAATTCTGCTCTTCCATAAAAGCCATAAAAAAATGGGCAAAATTTTTGAGAATCAAGTTTTGCCAAACTGTGGAAATTAACCAGAGGTTTGCAGCAACCTAGAGAATGCTCATTCAAGGAAAATGGTAGATTTGAAGAAGAGCAATAAATTTTAACTTAGTCCCATCTTCTGCTCCTAAGCTTAGTAGTGTCTATGGAAACAACAACCCATATTTTCAGTAATTGAGGGAGTAGAACAGACTTCATTCAGAAGAATTGTAATTAATTGATTCTTATCATTCAGAAGAATTGTAAGTAATTATTTGTTCTGACCTGTCTGGTGACTTCCTTGAAGAGTGGCTCAAAGGGTTTGTCTTTATTTCCCCTTAATTCAGAATTAGCCTACTGCTAAAGCTGCTTCCCAATGGGCATTTGTTTAAAATATTTACAGGCTAATGTATTAGTTACTTTTGTCAGAGGCATAAATTAGAGTTTGGGAAAATAATAGACTAATCAAAATGCTTGGGAGGAAAAACTGGGGAATGAGAAATCTTTAATGTCTTTGAAAAGTTCCAATGTATTCCTGGAAATCTAGAATTCCATGTAGATGGTAGGGACTCTCCACATGCTGAGGAAAGACCTCACAAGGCCCTAAGCTCTCATATCCTGCTCATCTTGAAGCTTTGTAGAAGCAGGAAACAAAGGCTAAGGCAGCGTAGTAAACTACCTGCCTGAGTGTTGAAGGTGTGGCCAACACACACAGAACCTCCTGGCAAAGACTGGAAGATTTTTCGTTATTGATGTTTAAGGAAATCTCTGTCCAATCATTTAGTGACCACTAAACTATTGGAAAGGCGACTTCAGAGACCACACAGGAAAAGACAGACTGTACAGAATTAGTTCAGCAAGTCATTTACACAAACAATAACTACAAGCAGCAATCACAACAAATAATGGGTAGGAGAATCTGATTTCCGGAGTTGCCACATTAAAATATTCAAAATATCCAGTTTTCAACTGGAAGATAATTTTCAACAAGAAAATTGGAGGTATAGAAAGAAAGAAGAAAACATGGACCATACACAGGAATAAAAGAAATCAATAGAAGGTGTGCTTTAGCAAGCCAAGACTATGGACTTTATAGACAATGGATTTAGAATAACTGTTTTAAATATGTTCAGCAAGCTAAAGGAAACCATGTCTAAAGAAATAAAGGAAAATATGGGAACAATTTCTCACCAAATAAAGAATATCAATAAAGAGATAGCATTCATGAAAAGGAATCAAGTAGGAATTTTAGACTTGGAAAGGACAACAACTGAAATGGAAATTTCACAAGAGAGGCTCAAAAACAGATCTGTGCAAGCAGAAGAAAGAAACAGTGAATTGAAGATAGATCTGTTGAGATTATCCAGCCTATGGAATAGAAAGAAATGAAGAACAGTCAAGAGAGGTTCAGAGACCTATGGGAAACCATCAAGCATATCAACATATGCATTCTGAGAATTAAAGAAGAAGAGAGGAAAAGATAAATGGGTAGTAAGCATATTTGAAGGAATAATAGCTGCAGACTTCCCAAATTTGATGAAAGAAAAAATCCATATACTCAACAAGCTCAATGAACTCCAAGTAGCATAAATTCAAAGAGGTGCACACCTAGAAATATTATAATCAAATTATTACAAACTAAAGACAGAGAGAAACTTTAAAACAACAAGAGAGAAATGAATCATCACCAACAAGGGATCCTTGATAAGATTAACAGTTGACTTCTTATCACAAGCCATGGAGGCCAGTGGGCAGTGGGATGCCATATTCAAAATGTTGAAGCAAAAATAACTGTCAACCAAGAATTCTATATGCAGAAAAACAATCCTTTATAAATGAAGGATAAATTAAGGCAGTCCTAGAAAAAAAAAAAAGCTAAGGCAATCCATTGTTTGTAGACCTGCCCTATAAGAAATGCTAAAGGAGTTCTTCAGGCTGGAAATGAAAAGTCACTAAATGGTGACTCAAAGCCATAAAAAGAAATAAATACCTCTGATAAAGGAAACTACATATGCAAATATAAAACTAATATTATGCTTAGTTGTCCAACATATGAAAACTCTATATATTTAATAAACCATATTAGTAGATTAAAGGAAAAAAGGCACATGTTCATCTCAGTGAGACAGAAAAACATCTGACCAAATCATGATTAAAATATTCAACATTCTCAGAATAGAAGGGAACTTTCTCAACATGGTAAAGGGCACCTATGAAAAATCATAGATAACACCATAGTAGTGAAATACTGAAAGCTTTTATCCTAAGACTTAGGAAAAGACCAAGAGGTCCAGTCTTGCCTTTTCTATTCAGTACTGTACTGGAGGTTCTAACAAGGGCAGTTAGGCAACAAAAATAAATAAAAGGCATCCATAATGGAAAGTGTTATGGACTGAATTGTGCCACCCCCCAAATTCATATGTTGAAGTACTATCCCCAAGTGCTTCAGAATGTGACTGTATTTGGAGATAAGGTCTTTAAATAGGTGACTAATTTGAAATGAGCTCCTTATGGAGGACCCTAATCCAAATTGTTATTCTTATAAGAAGGGAAGATTTGGACACATGGAGAGACACTAGGGGTACACACAAACAGAGGAAAGACCATGTGAGGATACAGTGAGAAGGTGGCCATCTACAAGCCACAGAAAGAGGCCTCAGGAGAAACCAAACCTGTCAGCATCTTAATCTTGGACTTCTGGTCTCCATAACTGTGAGAAAATAAGTTTCTATTGTTTATATGACCCACTCTATGATATTTTGTTATAGCAGCCCTAGGAAACTTATATAGAAAGGAAAAAGTAAAGCTATCTCTATTTGCAGATGAGAAGATCTTATATATATAAAACCCTAAAGAATCTACAAAAATACTATTAGAGCTAAAAAACAAGTTCAACAAAGTGCAGGACTAATATAGTAAGTCCTGAACATATGAATGAGTTCCGTTCCGAGAATGCACTTGTTGAGTCCAGTTTGTTCGTAAGTCCAATGAAGTAAGCCTAGGTACCCAACTAACAGAATCAGCTATATAGTACTGTACTGTAATAGGTTTATAATACTGTTTGCACAAATAATACATAAAAAACAAATACAAAAAATAAAACATTTTTAATCTTACAGTACAGTACCTTGAAAAGTACAGTGGTAAAATACAGCAGCTGGCATACAGGGGCTGGCATTGAGTGAACAGACAAGAAGAGTTACTGACTGGAGGAGGGAGAGGAGGTGGGAGATGGTAGAGCTGAAGGATCATCAGCAATAGGAGACGAGGGCAAGCTGCAATTTCACTCACACCTGACGTTGATGGCACAGGTTCTGGTTCCTTGCTGGAACAAGTGCACATTCACATCTTTGAAAGTTTGCAACTAGAAGGTTTGTAGGTAGGGGACTTACTATATACAAAAATCATTTGAGTTTTAATTCACTAGCAATGAACAATATGAAAATGAAATTAAGAAATAATTCCATCTGCAATATCATAAACAAAATACTTAGGAATAAATTTAACAGAGGAGCTACAAGACATACTGTGAAATTAAAAACATTGTTAAGATAAATTAGAGAATATTTAAATAAATGGAAATACATCTTATGTTCTTGGATTGGAAAACTTAATATTGTCATGATGGCAGTATCCCCCAAATTTGTCTACAGGTTTGATAAAATTCTTATAAAAATTCCAGCTGCCTTTTCTTTTCAGAAATGGACAAGCTAATACTAAAATTTGTAGTGAATTGCAAGGGACACACAATAGCCAAAACAACCTTTAAAAAGAAGAACGAAGTTGAGAGACTCACACTTTCCAAGACCCAAATTTACTATGAAGCTACAGTAATCAAGACAGAGGCATTAAAATAGATATATAGATAAGTGGAATAGAATTGACAATCCAGAATAAAATTTGTCTATGGCCAGTTGATTTTATCTATGGCAGGTTGATTTTAACATGGGTGCCAAAATTATTCAATGTAGGAAGAATATTCTTTTTAATAAGTAGTGCTATTACAAGTGAATATCCACATGCAAAAAATGAATTTGGATCCTTTCTTCACACCATATACAAAAATTAACTCAAAATGGATCAATAATGTAAATGTAAGAGCTAAAACTATAAAACTCTTGCAAGGAAACATAGGGGACCTCAGATCAGGCAAAGGTTTCTTAGATATGACACCAAAAGCACAAACAACCACAGGAAAAAAAGATAAATTGGACTTTATCAAAATTAAGAACTTTTGTTTGTCAAAGGACACTATCAATATAGTGAGAAGATAATCTACACAGTGGAAGATAATATTTGCAAATCAAATAGCAGATAAAGGTCTAGTATATAGAATATATAAAGAATTAGCATTAACCCTAACCCTAACTCAACAATAAGAAAAAAGGAAACCACAAAAGAGCCCAATTTAAAAACTGACACAGGATTTGAAGAGACATTTCTTCAAAGAAGATATACAAATATCTCATAAGCACAAGATGCTCAACATCATTAGACTTTAGGGAATTGCAAATCAAAACCACAATGAGAAACCCCTACTTACCACTAGGATTGCTATGATGAGAAAAATCTGGTAATAACAAGTGTTAGTGAGGATGTGCAGAAATCAGAGCCCTCATACATTTTTGCTGGGAATGCAAAATGGTGAGTATATTGTGGAAAACAACTTGGTGGTTCCTCAAACAGTTCTACTCTTAGAGAATTGAGAACATTCTGTTCACAAAAAACCTTGTACACAAATGCTCATATCAGCAGTATTAGTTATAGCAAAAATGTGGGATTAACCCAAATGTTCATTCGCTGATGAATAGATAAAGCAAATGTGGCATCCATACAATGAAATATTATTCTAACTATGAAAATGATTAAAAGTACTGATATATGCTACAACATGGATGTAGCATAATCTTAAATACGTTATGCTAAATGAAAGCAGGCTGGCACAAAAGGCCATATATTCTATTTATATGAAATGTCAATATTAATCCATTTTAATCTGCATATAGATTGAAAGTTGATTAGTGGAAAGGGAGAGAGGAGGATTAACTGCTCTAACTGGAGGATTAACAGGACTAACTGCTGATAGTTACAGGGATTCTTTCAGTATTGATGAAAATCTGTAATTAGTGTTAGTTTAATATATTCAGCATAGTGAATATACTAAAACCCCCTAGAAGTGTACACTTTAAAATGGTGAATTTTGTGCTATGTGAATTATATCTCAGTAAAAAATATGGAAAGGTACAGCACTAAAATATGAAATAAAATAAATTGTAAAATAATCTTGTAATTCGTTCGTTTTTTTCCCATAAGATGGCTCTAGTAGCACTTAGTTGTCTTTAGCGTCATTCGAAACAATTTTGTTAGATAATATGTGACAGCTGTCATTCAGCATGCATTTAAAAAAAGACATAAAAATTGGTGAATTTTTGTGTAGCCATTTTAATATTGAAGATGGAAGAAAAAAGCAACATTCTCAGCATATTATGCTTTATTATTTCAAGAAAGGTAAAAACACAACTGAAACACACAAAAAGATTTGTGCAGTGTGTGGAGAAGGTGCTGTGAATGATCGAATGTGTCAAAAGTGGTTTGCGAAGTTTCATGCTAGAGATTTCTCCATGGACGATGGACGATGCTCCAAGGTTAGGTAGACCAGTTGAAGTTGATAGCGATCAAATTGAAACAATAATTGAGAACAATCAATGTTATACCATGTGGGAGATAGCCGACATACTCAAAATATCCAAATCAAGCAATGAAAATCATTTGCACCAGCTTGGTTATATGAATGGCTTTTATGTTTGGGTTCCACAGAAGTTAAGCGAGAAAAACCTTCTTGACCATATTTCTGCATGGAATTCTCTACTTAAACGTAATGAAAACATTCCGTTTTTAAAACATATTGTGATGGGTGATGAAAAGTGGATACTGTACAATAATGTGGAATGGAAGATACGTAGGGCAAGCAAAATGAACCACCACCAACCACACCAAAGGCCGGTCTTCATCCAAAGAAGGTGATGTTGTGTATATGCTGGGATTGGAAGGGAGTCCTCTATTATGAGCTCCTTCCAGAAAACAAAACGGTTCATTCCAACAAGTACTGCTCCCAGTTAGACCAGTTGAAAGAAGCACTCATGAAAAGCATCCAGAATTAGTCAACAGAAAATGCATAATCTTCCATCAGGATAACGCAAGTCTGCATGTTTCTTTGATGACCAGGCAAAAACTGTTACAGCATGGCTGGGAAGTTCTGATTCATCTGCTGCATTCACCAGACATTGCACCTTCAGATTTCCATTTATTTTGATCTTTACAAAATTCTCTTAATGGAAAAAATTTCAATTCCTTGGAAGACTGTAAAAGGCACCTGGAACAGTTCTTTGCTCAAAAAGATAAAAAGTTTTGGGAAGATGGAATTATGAAGTTGCCTGAAAAATGGCAGAAGGTAGTGGAACAAAAGGATGAATACTTTGTTCAATAAAGTTCTTGGTGAAAATGAAAAATGTGTCTTTTATTTTTACTTAAAAACTGAAAACACTTTTTGGCCAATGCAATATATTGTTTACACAGTCTTTAAATTCTGCATTTTTACTTAACAGTGATGCATAAATATTTTTCATGTTATCACACACTTGTAAACATTTAAAATCATTCAAGTTTTATCAAGTGAATCAGTCATAATTTAATTAAACATTTTTCTGTTTTGAAAGTTTTAGGTTATATCTGAAATTTTGTAATCATACATAATACCATGATGAACTTTTTCCTTAAGATAGGATTCAAGAAGTAATTTTGCCCATTATAACCCCTTTAAAGCTTTTTCTTCATACTTATGAATTATTTCCTGAAATGGTATATAAATTTACACTATTGCCAGAAAAGTGCCTGTTTATACACTTTCCAGCTTTTTGTTCTTTCAACATAAATAAAAAAATACCATTGCAAATTTATAAATAAAAGTACACTTTTATTTCATACAGTTCTTTGTTTGAGAGATTGTACATTTTAAATCTAGTTAATTGTTGCATTTTCTATTGGTGAGTCTGTTTGTGTGCTTTGTAAAATGTAATAGTATCTCTTAATTTTGGAAAACTTTACTATAACTCTCTCTTTGCTTCTTCTTATGAAAATGTTAATCTATTTTCCATTGTGTTACTTCTAAAATATAAGCAAAGTTTTAAGGACTTTTATCTGCCTGCAAATATTTGTGTTTGGGTTAGAATTTAGAGGGAAGAAGGAAATCATGTGATTGCTGAAAGTGATAAACTGCTTTTAAGGTTCACTAATGACCCTCTAATGCCAATTGAAAAGGGAAATTTATAAAGCAGAAAATTGAACACATAGAATTAATAAAACAAATTCAAGGGCAAATAATTGCAGTGGGAAGAGGATACCTTCCTGGAAAATGTAATTAGGAAAAATGAAAGATGAAGGAAAGAAAAAAAAATCAAAAGAAAAAAAAATATGTAAGATTAAGAATACAGGGGCTTCCCTGGTGGCGCAGTGGTTGAGAGTCCGCCTGCCGATGCAGGGGACACGAGTTCGTGCCCCAGTCCGGGAAGATCCCACATGCCGCGGAGAGGCTGGGCCCGTGAGCCATGGCCGCACTAAGCCTGCGCGTCTGGAGCCTGTGCTCCGCAACAGGAGAGGCCACAACAGTGAGAGGCCCGCGTACAGAAAAAAAAAAAAAAGAATACAAAATTATATAGAGCAATAGACACAGAGAGGCTTTTAAAAATAACAGATTTCTACATACAATTCTCTTCTAATAGATTTGAAAAACTCAAGGTATTGACTTTTCAAAAAACTCAAATGGCTTTTCAAGATGTAAAAAAAGAAGAGATCAGTAGCTGTGGAAGAAAGTAAAAGAGTTGTTGAAGAATTAGCTCTAAAAACTCTCTGCTTACCCAGATAGTTTTGTACTGGAATATTCTTCAGTATTTCAGTTACAAATCATTTATTTTCTATAGGAACTATTCCAGAGCCTAGAATGAAAGGGATAACTTCCTTATTTATATCATTAATATAGTATAATTCTGATAAAACCTGACAAGAATAGCACTAAAAGTAAACAGATTGATTATACTTCTAAATATTGATGCAAATAGTCCTATATGCAATGCTCCTGAGAAAATGTAGGAATAAACTGGAAGGATGACATATGATTAATAAGTATAATTTATCCCAGGAATGCAAAGATGGTTGATTATCTAGTATGAAGTAACCCAGATTAATAGATCATCAAAAGAAAGTTAATGTAATTCAGCATTCATTCATGATTAAAAGGGTGAGAGCAAGAGAGATATAAAGATATTTTCTTAATAAAGAAAAGCTATTCAAATCCAAAGTCAGATTATCCTCAATAATCAAACTTTAAAGACATTTTTGTTAATATCAGAGAAAGTTTTAGCCAGTTCATTTATAACAGCCAAGCAACCAAGCAAACCCCAAGATAAGAGGAATAAACTTTGGAAAAGAGGAGATAAAAATATGCTTATCTGATGGTTGGTAATCTAGATAACTTCAGAGACTTAATTGAAAAAATGATTGAAACTAATAAGAGTTCATGGTAGTAGACCAGAAGCCAGTAAACTTTTTCTGTGAAGGACCAGATAGTAAATCTTTTAGGCTTTTGGGGCCATATGGTCTCTGTTGTAACTACTCAATCCTGCTGTTGTGGTGTGAAAGCAGCCACAGACAATAAGTAAATGAATGAACCTGGATGTGTACTAATAAAGCTTTATTTATAAGAACACACCCCTGTAAGATTTGTCTTGAAGGATTTAGTTTCCTGACCCTTGGAACAGACAATTAAATTATCCTAATTTCAGTATCAGTCAGAAATTATATTATCAATCAGAAATCACATTAGGGAAATAATGCTATTCATTAATAGCAACAAAACAAAAATACCTAAGTAAATTTAACAGGAAATGTGCAGGATCAACATGGCAAAATTATACAATTGTATTTAGGAGTAGAAAGGGTCACATGAAAATCGAATGAAAAACCATGATCTTTGATGGAAAACCTATATGTTGTACTGATGGAAATTCTGTCCAAACACATCATAGTTTTAAAGAAGTTCCGACTGGAATTTTTTTTTTTGCCTGACATAGTCTAAAATTCAATGGGAAAAATTAACTATAAGAGATAAATAATTTCGGACAAAATTGGAGAGAACTTGGTGTAGGGACAGAGTATAACTTTTTTGATGCTTTTGGCTGCAAGTAACTGAAAATTAGTCTTAAAATGGTTTAAATAGTAATATTGACTCATATAACTTGAAATTTAGTTATAAATTGAGTTAAGCTTTGAGTTAATCTAGTTTTTCCAGCTCCTTTTCTCTGAGATGAGTTAGGTGGTTTTCAACTGGGAGTGATTTTGCCTCCCAGAGAACATTTGGCAATGTCTGGAGACATTTTTGGTTGTCACAGCTGGGTAGAGGCAGGGCAATCCTACTGGTTTCTAGCAGTTAGAGGCCAGGGATGCTGTTAAACATCCTAAAATGCATAAGCCAGCCCCCCACAAGAAAGAATTATCCAGCCAAAAATGTCAATATTACTGAAGCTGAGAAACCCTGCTCTAAGTTTCATCCTCCTTTGAGAGTTGCATTTATTAGACATAGTAACATCCAGAGGAAAAACACTATCTTTTCCTGGGGTACCTGCCTAATAGGAAGGAAATATGCTAGTCTCATAAAGTTAGTTTAGAAGCTTTCTACCTTCTTTATAAACTGTGAGATTTTATATGAAAAAGTTCTCTGTTTCTTGAAGGAACCATAGTTGATGACTGTTTTATCTTCTTAGTGAATTGACCCTTTAATGAATATGAGATGACCCTCATTTTACCTTTTAATGTGTTTGCTTTGAATTCTATTTTGTCTGATGTTATTATTACACTATCAGCTTTATTTCTATTAATATTTGTCTGGAATACCATTTGTTATCCTTTATATTCAACATATCTATATCACTTTGTTTTAGATGTGAGCCTTATGAATACCATATTGTTTATGTATAAAAATACATACACAAGTTTAGTTACTTAACATTTATTATGATTAATTAAAAATTTGAATATATTTCAGCCATCATATTTTTTGTGGTGTGTGTTCTCTATTTGCAATGATTTTCTTTGTGTGTTTTCTCTTTGCTATTATTTTCTTCTTTACATCCTTAGAATAAATATGGTTTTCTTGTTGATTTTTTTTCCCTACTCTTTTTGAAGGTACATATTCTGTTTTTGTTATTTTTTGCTAAACTTACATATTTTAAATTTATACTGAAATTTATATTTTCTTGGTAAACTCTGGAGGAAATCAGCATTTCCAAATGTCTCAGAAATATTTCATGAACCTCAGTATTTTCATTTCTGGTCTTCAGACAGTTCCCTTATTTGTGAGTGCAGTGACATACTTGTGAATACTATTTCTGATATCTTCCTTTGTTTGGGAGAAGGACATTTCAACATTTCTTCAACCTTGAACCAGAAGTACCCTTTGACTTTCTACTTGTAAAAATTATCCGAAGATGCTGGTCATAATGGCCACAAAGGTTTATGTATAAGGATATTAAATGCAAAATTATTTATAGTTACAAAAACAAAAGAATCAATGTACATGTTCATCAGTAAGGAAATGATAAAAAAAGTAGTCTATATTCATGTGGTAAAATATTATTGATTACTCAAGTGGTGTTTTATGTCATAGGAAGATATTGACAATATAATGTTTAATGTAAAATATTTTGTACAGTATCTGTTTTATGGAAAATAGTGGATTGGAATGATATATACCACAAGGTTGGTAGTGATTATATGTGAATAAGGAAATTATGGTTCCTTTATTTTTTTCTTTTTTTTGCTTTGCTATATTTGTAAAATACATGTCTTGTATAAGTTACAAACAAGTTTTGAGTGTGTTTAATATACCTGACCCTGGTTGGATATTCAAGACAAAGATGTAGTGGATATAAATTCTCAGTTTGAGTAGTTAATTTTATTTTTTTTTCTACATCTGAACTTAAAATTCTTGTCTCTGGTCCCAGTAAACTGGGTTATAGAAATAAGCTCAACAATTCAAGTTTTCCTGAGTCATCTCAGAGTCCCTATCTCTTGCCTTAATTTTCTTTGTTTTTTGGGGGGGAATGGGGGGGGATGGATCATCTGTTTTTCTGTCATCATACTGTCATCTATCCATGTTGATATGCCTCCATCCCTGTCTAAACCCTGGCCTTGGTCCATGAAAATCACTGATTGTCCTTTTAATTTCTATCATAAGGATTCATTAGTCTAGTTACTTTCCCATTTTTCTTGAGAACGTGGACAGCACGTGGCCCTTTTCATATCTTGCAGAACAATGGGGAACTCTGAATCTCCTGGAAACTTATGTTTCTAGACGCTGAATGTAGCCACCTCTATTTTCTGCTCCTATTCCCTGCTGGGGTTAGTGGACATGGGAAGACATCCCAGGAAGGGAAACACAGAACATTTCTACTCTCCTGTTCTCCATACTCTTCAGTGGTTTCATACCCTTAAACTATCAAATCTCAACTAGTGGGAAGTATTGCTGTTCAGGGCCATTTTTCAAAGATCCATGAGCATCCACTCTCTTGCTTTGTTTCTGACTTTCTTCTCCAGACTGTGGAATCTTTAATTTGGGCTGGGAAAATGGGCTCTTACTCCAGATCTATTTTTTGTGACATAAATTTGAAGTTTCAAGTTCTTCAAGGTTGAGGCTTTGGAAGCTCAATATCCCAGATTTCTGCAATTCAAATAAATTTCTAAAATTCAAAAGCCATGATTTGAATCTTTTACTGTTCCCCAAGGCAGTGAAAGGCACTGCATGAATTTGGAAGAAGGGAAATTCAAAATAAAGAAAATACAGGAAAATTAATTTAATATCGACATATTATCCCATAACACAGGAATAAAAACCACACTCTTATTTTCTGTCAATCCTTCTTAATGATATCAGAATTCTTTTTCTGAAATATAAATATAGCTATTGCTTTTCTTACAAACTTCAACAAATCCCCACTGGGTATAGATTAAATTTTCCCAAAATTGGTCTCAGGTTATCTTTGTGGTCTTTTTTCCCCCTGGTTCTTATACTGCTGCCATAAAAGGTTTGCTTGTTATTCTCCAAATATACCATTTCATTTTATGCTTCTGTGCCTTTGCTCATGCTCTTTCCTCAAGAGTGAATTGCCCATCCCTACCTTCACAAGCTCGGGAAATAATACTTCAAAGCTCAGCACTGCTGTCTGATCAAAGTCTTCATGAACTCCTCTCTGCTCCCCTTTCTACAGTATCACCACAGTTTCAAAACAGATGGTTTTACAGCGTTGCCCAAAGTAATGAAGTGTGGCAGTCCTTAAACGTCACTTCCAGGCCCACTTATCTATATTCTCTATTTTCTCTGGAGGCAGTCTTATCCATACCTTTGGCTTCAATTATTCTGTACAGTACACTCCCCAAATAATATTTCTAACTGAACTATTTCAGATGATCTACAGACCCGCAAATCCAGCTGGCTTCTCTTCATGTCCATTTGGATGTCTCTCAAGCATCTCAATTTCAAGTGTTCAAAATTGAACTTGTTAGGTACTCAAATATTTGGTGCATATAAGATTAAAATAGGATTCAAATTACCCCCTTTTGAGCTCCTTGCTACTTTCCTAATGCAACTTGCGTTGCCATCACCCTCTTACTGTATGTAATCAGGTTGCTTTTCTTACACTACCATCCTGCATAATGCAGATGTGTTTATACTCTTTCAGATGTGTAAGCAGTGCTTTTTTTCAGTGTGCATTTCAGCAGCGGTTGAGAATGCTTCCTCACCTGGATGTGTAGTCTACTAAGTGCAAGCTTTGGAGTAAAGCATTGCTGGGTTTACATTGTGGCTCAGCCACTTATTAGTTGCATGACCTTGAGGAGGTTATCCATCCTGTATGAGCCTCAGATTTCTCACATATAAAACGTGGGAAATAATACTTAGGTCACCAAGTTGTTGTGTGGAACATTTAAATTAATATGTGTAATAATAGTACCAAGCACAGGCCTAGTATAAGGTAAGTACTCATAATATTTATTTTATTTTATGTTTTGTTTTTTCTCTGTACTTAGAAAATCCTTTACATGCACTTCTCTTTTAGCATTTCTTTCTTTTTTGTTTTTATCACAAGTGTTCATATTCTGCCTCTCTGACTAGATTGTATGTTTCTTGAGGGGAAGAAACATGTCTTTTCATCTCAGAAAATTCACATCATGGTTCAATAAGTGCCTTTGAATGAATGAATGAACAAATGAAAGAATAAAAAACTAGAGACAGCAGATTTGATTCTCTTTTATCCTTTGATGTAGCTGAGCTTTTTCCAGGCTTCTGTTCAGGTATCTTAACACAAAATGCACTTACTTACTTAATGTTGCTTTAAGGAATTATAATGATAATAGTTCATGTGCAAAAGCTGGGAATTCACACTTTTGTAAATCTTGTCATTGGAACTCAAAGAGATTCTGGTTGTTTAAGAAGAAATCCGAGTGGTTAACATTGATCCCTAGGGAATTTTCATAGATTCTCAAGTTTTATGACCTGTTTCAACTTGCTTTTGGGTTTAAAAATGTGTCCTACAGCTCTCTGTGGCAAGACAGACCGCTGCATTATTGATTTAAAAGTCAATAAAAAAGAGTGGTAAATCATAATACATCACTTCTTGTTCCTAAACTATTGCCTATTCATTCTTAAATATGACAATGGCTAAACCTGAAAGTTGCCTCCACCTTTACTAAGGTAAAATTCACTACATTCCACTGATGGAAGAGTCTCTGAAATGAAGTAAACTAATTGCATGGCTCTTTTTGGCATCTGTTGTCCCCATTAACTGTAATATAGGAAATGAACGCCAAAGCATAGATAACTCCAGGCTCTTGACTACATGATTTACTTCAATGTTTTCCCAGAAACGCTGATGGATTGTAAAAGGCAGAGGACACCCACTGAAATTTATTAACAAGTCAGAAAGCAGCTGTTCTTTGAGTTGCAAACAAAAGCAAATGTTAAGCTATTGAACAGCCCTTTTGTTTTTTTGTGGTCCACTACAAAAGGGCTTTATTATAACCTTAGCTTTTTAAGTTTTCCTTCTTGTAGGTTGAAAGTGATACCCAAAGGACAGATGGAAATTTTGTATTTAGTAGTGATTACCACCGTGGAGCCTCGGGGTGACCATGTTTTTTTTCTTCATTTACAAAATGTTCTCGAAGGCTTTCTGTTTCTTTGAAGTTACTCATTCAACATCTCCCAATATTGGCTGTGGGGCAAAAAGGAAACAGCAATTTTTGGAGTACAAAATGAAGAAGGGATTGTGTAGAATTCAATCTGGTTAGTCAAGCACGTTTTAGAAGGAGGCATTTGTGTTCACATTGCCTGTAAGGAGTTTCGAGAAATGCTCTCTCTAATTTTTTTCTTCCTATTAGATTCTTCAGGACTGGGGTTTGTGAGCCTCATCTGATTACTCCAACTCAGAATTTTCTCTCATGTCTGAACACTTGTAACATACTGTTCATATCAGTCATTTTACCCTTATATACAGCCTCATATCATTTATTCAAATATTTCATTATTCATATCTTATCTGCCTGATGTTATAAAGTCCCTGCTTCTCAGATTTGTGTCTTAAACATCTTATCATATCTGTCATATTGTTTCTTTTCAAAGGTGCGTTGCTATTTCTTGCACATTGTAGGCAAAAGGAAATGTATGCTGATTGACTGACTGAGCTACAGGTGTCATTTTACTATTTTGAGCAACAGAGTACATTACTCAAGCAAATCCATAATATTTATTCTTGATAGTAGGTTTTCTAAATTACCATTCCTTCAGGTTAAAAGTAAATACTATCCATTTGCAGCAACATGGACGGACCTAGAGCTTATCATACTAAGTGAAGTAAGCCAGACAGAGAAGGACAAATACCATATGATATTGCTTATATGTGGAATCTTAAAAAAAAGATACAGATGAATTTATTTATAAAACAGAAATAGACCCACAGACAGAAAACAAACTCATGGTTACCAAAGGGGAAAGGTGAGGGGAGGGATGAATTAGGAGTTTGGGATTAACATGTACACACTACTATACATAAAGTAGATGACCAACAAGGACCTACTGTATAGCACAGGGAATATACTTAATATCTTGTAATAACCTATAAGGGAAAAGCTGAAAAAGAATATATATATATATATATATATATATATATATATATATATAAAAAACGGAATCACTGTGCTCTACACCTGAAACTAACACAACATTGTAAGTCAACTATACTTCAATTAAAAAAAAGTAAATACTTTAAGACACTAAATGTTACAAACATCATTTATACCCTGAAGAATAGTGAATGTAAGGACTGTTCAGATCAGTTTGAAGAGGACTCTAAGGCCCTCACTTGCTTATGTAATAGGCTGTCTTCCTTTTATCTTGACTGTTCTCTTAAGAACTCTCCCTGGTCTGTGCCACTTAAACTTGCTTACTAGGTCATGCCTGTCACTGGTTACACACCCTTCATTTTGGATCATTTCTTGCTTTTGTCCTACTCTTTTGCCTTTTCCACTTTGGCCTGGCTCTTACTTCCTGACCTGGTTTTGTCCCAGAAAGTATACTTCACCATTGCATGCTGGACTGGTAAACCTCTTTACCAACACCTGACTTCTAGAATTCTATCTCTAGAAGGGGTCCTGGGCACTGTTTGCCCAGGGGGAAAGGTAGAATAATAAAAGATAAAGCCAAAAATTGTTATTTGAAAAATTCTAAGAAGCTAAGGACAATAAAAAACTTAAAGATCTGTATTTGGAGCAAGAATTAAAAGGACTGGCACAGACAGCAATAAAAAAATGAAATTAATCAATTCTCATTTTACATCTTCTGCACATTTCTCAACATTCTTCTCAATCTCATTTCCCTATAATGTTCTTCCTCTGGTCCACACTGACTCCTTTCTGCCATTTCTAAGCCCCATATCGTGAACTGCCTTTTCAATAATTATGCCTTATGAATAAAGATCACATGTAGTTTTAAATCAACCAGGCTGCAAACTCTCAGTGGGGGCAAGTTTCGAGGGCCAGAAAAATTCCATTTTAGGGTGTTGAAATAATCTGAAAATATGATTTTAGAATCATTTCAGTCATCTTTGAGACTTTTAAGGGGCAGGAGATAGGCATCTGTGGTGATTTAAGGGGGAGAACAAGATGGATTCCTGACAATACAGAACTATAATCAACATATGTTTTCCTGGCAAGATTCTAGACTAGATTGTGAAATAAATGTCTTATGTACACTAAGAAAAGAATATGATAATCACCAGGAACCAGATGCTTTCTTCTAGGAATAAGTCATACTAAAATAACCTCATTTGATTTTTTGTTGTGTTACTAGTTTGATAGGAAGCTGTCTTGTTTTTGCAAACATTTGACAATCTTTAGCATGTTACTTATTTAGAGTAGATAGGGAGGGATATGTGGGCTGGGTGAGAATAAAGTTAAATAAGTTTTATAATTGTTCAACTAATCGTTAACTGAGTACATTGATTATTAAATCAGTACCAGGTGGTTTCTGCTAATGATACCCCACACTCAGTTCTTGGTCATATTCTGATAAACAATTTTTATCAAAGGTTAAAGATTTCTCAGAAGACATCCTTATAAAGTATGCAGATGACACTAGGGAGAATAGCTAGTATGGTAGAGGGCACCCCAGTGCAGAAAGCATAAAACCATGGGTTTGGTAAGATCGAAGGCTTGAATCAACTCTGCCACAGTTACTAGATATGTGACCTGGGGTGAATTATTTCTGCTAACTCATGAAGACCAAGTGATCACCCAGAAAACAATAAATAGTAGCTTTTATTTATTTATTATTTTTGGATTTCATACAACCATTATTACTTCCATAGACCAGAAAGATGAGCTAAAACTAAAGATGGAATTTAGCAGTTAAGATGAAAATCAATTGTACAGATGGAGGAGCTGAATATACTACATCTCATGTGAATAAAACTTGATGGTTCTAGTTGACTCTAAGGTCAGTATGAGTCAAACATATGATATTAATGACAAGCCAGCTAATGCAACTTAAATTTTCAATAGAATAATAGTATTTTGATTAAGGGAGATAGTAGTCCCTCAGTAGTGTTCAGACCCCATTTGGCAGACTGTGTTCAAGGAGGACTTTGATTTTCCTAGAGGAGGGTAACTACAATGGCGAAGAGTCTAGAATCCATGTTACAGGAGAAAAAGCATTCTGCTGGAGAAAATAAGACTTATGGGATGGGGATTGGTAGTAGACAAATCAAGGGAAGTATTTTTCCCCCTAAGCTGCTTACCATGGAGAATTTGAAGCAGATACAAAAACAGTGAGATTAGTGTAATGAACTTCCATATACTCCCATCACCCAGATGCAATAGTTTTCAATTTATGGACAACATTGTTTTATCTATTATCCTCCCAACTGGATTATTTGGAGGGAAATCCCAGAATTTCAGATATCATGTCATTTCATCTATAAATGTTTTGCTATGTATCGTTAAAAGACAAGAACTTAAAAACCCATGATTACAATACCATTAACATAACTAAAAAATGAACAGTAATTTCTTAACATCATCAAATATCCAGTTAGTGTACAAATTTCCCTAGTTGTCTCACAAATGTTATTTTATAGTTTTTTTGAAACAAGAGCTCAATAAGAAGTCCATAGATTGTAATTGGTTGATATATCTTTCAATTCCATTTGTCTTTCTTTTACGATCCATGTTACTTATTGATCATTTGTCCTGTAGATTTTTCCCGAGTTTGGATTTTGTGGATTGAATTCTTGTGGTGCAGTTTTTTTCCTTTGACCCTGAATTTCCTATGAATTAGTAGTTGGATATTGAGGATTGGTCAGATTGTTTATTGTGTTTGAAAGAATGCTTCATAGGGGAATTCCCTGGTGGTCCAGTGGTCAGGACTCAGTGCTTTCACTGCTGAGGGCCCAGGTTCAGTCCCTGGTCAGGGAACTAAGATCCCACAAGCTGCAAGGCCAAAAAAAGAAAAACAAAAAAAAAAGAATGCTTCATAAGCAGTGTTAATTTCTTCTTCCATCAGGAGCCACTTCATTTCCGGTTATCTCTTTTTTTAAAGGTTAGCAGCCATTGGTAAACATTACCTAGCTTTGCTTTTTGTTTTATCCATTAGGGCTTGCAAAAATGGTTATATTCTAATTCTGTCATTCCTTTTTCATTTATTACCTGGAATATTTCTGAAAAGGGAAAGTTCTGCTCATTAACTTTTTTCAAGCAAATAGATGTTTGTCACCTTCCAAAGGTCATGTTATGTCCTGGAATCTCGGTAGGGTCAGGGGGAGATAATGGAGAGTTTGAATTAGCTCCTCAAGCCTTCACAGTAAGAACTTCAAGTCTTCCTTCACAGTAAGAACCAATGGGAGATGATAGCAGTTTTCAAATAGTTAAAGTGATTTAAGGAGGAATCTTATTTTATTTAGTTTCAGAAAACTGGGCTAAGACCCATTGTAAGAGTTAAAGAAGGGAGGGCAATCTACATTTAATATGAAGAAAATTCTGCTAACAATTAGAACAGTCCCCAGATGGAATGGATTGCTTCATAGAGCAGATAGCTGGCTTCCTGTTACTGGGATGTTTAAGAAGGGTTAGTCTTTTGGGGACATTGTAAAAGAGATTCTTACGTTGGGTCGAAATTTAAAAGTCTTTTTCATCTCTGAGTTTCCATGATACTAAAATGCTTCCGAGGAACTGGAAGGAAGACAGATATGTAGGAACGCTTTCAGGGTGACAGCTGTGTAAGAAATCCATTTTGAATATTTGTGGTGGAAATTTCTGATCCAAAAAGCAAATGCTCTAAGTAGTTAAAAAAGGGTATTCTTGGGGCTTCCCTGGTGGTGCAGTGGTTGGGGGTCCGCCTGCTGATGCGGGGGACACGGGTTCGTGCCCCAGTCCGGGAGCGGCTGGGTCCATGGGCCATGGCCGCTGAGCCTGCGCGTCCAGAGCCTGTGCTCCGCAACGGGAGAGGCCACAACAGTGAGAGGCCCGCGTACCGCAAAAAAAAAAAAGGGTATTCTTGGTACGTTCCTCATACTCTGCTTGTTAACACCTTATAACTCCTGACATTTGCCTATGGAGAAAGTGTGAT
The DNA here is from genome assembly GCF_949774975.1 of Lagenorhynchus albirostris. Lineage (NCBI taxonomy): Eukaryota > Metazoa > Chordata > Mammalia > Artiodactyla > Delphinidae > Lagenorhynchus > Lagenorhynchus albirostris. Next base: position 49,200,493 of record NC_083116.1, read on the forward strand.
AATTCTTTTGTTAATAACTCACAGTTTGTTCCCAATTGAGGACTTTTTCCCAGAAATCACAGCTACAGTGCAGTATTAACAGATGCCACTATTCCTGTGGAAACCTTAGACTGTGTATTTTGCCTCTGGAGAGGGAGTCCTGCACTCAGAGTGGTATCTTGAAAAAATTCAATTCAAGATCATGAATAATATTTTGTGTTGTTATATATTCCTATGTGCTTTTCTCAGGACAGTAGTTCCAAGATATACTAATAAGTGCCTCCTCTACCCCACTATCAGAAAAAGTGGGTTCTGTGGTTAAAATAATTGAGAAAATTCTATTTGTTTATTAACTCATTCGCCCATGCATTTATTTATTTTTACATCAGTTTTCCAAGAGCCTATAATGTGCTAATTGTATGGTTAATATTCAAGAGGAGGATATACTACAGTATCTGGAATTTCCCACACTTATTTGACCACAGACTATTTTTTCATAGAATACAGTATAGGATGATAGTTCTGTGATACATACACAATTACACAATTTTGAAAAAAAAAAAACTTGGGATCATCTGATTCCTTATTTTCTCTCATCTCAAATCCAATCTACCAGCAAATCCTGTTGTTTCTACTGTCAAAATATATCCAGTGGAATATTACTCAGCCATAAAAAAGAATGAAATCATGCTATTTGCAACAACATGGATGGACCTAGAGATTATCATACTAAGTGAAGTAAGCCAGACAGAGAAAGATAAATATCATATATTGCTTATATGTGGAATCTGAAAAAAAAGATACAAATGAACTTGCTTACAAAACAGAAACAGACCCACAGACATAGAAAACAAACTTATGGTTACCAAAGGGGAAAGAGGAGGGGAGGGATAAATTAGGAGGTTGGGATTAACAGATACACACTAGATAGATAACCAACAAGGACCTACTGTATAGCACAGGGACTACGCTCAGTATTTTGTAATAATCTATAAGGGAAAAGAATCTGAAAAAGAGTATATATATATATATATATATATATATATATATATATATATATATATATATAAAACTGAATCACTGTGCTGTACACCTGAAACTAACATGACATTGTAAATCAATTATACTTCAATTTAAAAATCCAGAATATGATGTTTCCTGATCACCTCCCTATACCCTGAGCCCAGCTACTTTTCTTTCTCTCTTTCTCTCTCCACCCTTCCTTTATTTTTCAACACAGTATTTATGACTAACACACTATTTCCTTTGCCTGTTTATCTCATTATTGCCTCTCTCCTCCCACTTCAATGTAACCTCCATGAGGCATAGGGCCTTGTCCTGTTTCTTGCTGTATCTCTAGCATCTGGAAGTGTGCCAGGATATAATAGGTGCCAAATAAATATTTGTTGAATAAGTAAATGTGGCAGCTGACATTATAAATGCTCACAGTAAAAGGACATGTACATCATAGTATCCTGCAAGGAACGTTGGCTTTGTAGTTAGCCAGACAGGGATTTCTTTCCTGGTTCTGCTATTTATTTGCTGTAAGACCTTGAACATGTTATCCAGTCGCTCTGTGCCTCAGCTCTATTACACATTGGAATAACGATCCATATCCCTTAGTTTTATTGTAATTCTTCAGCAGTGTATTAAACTATATATTCTATGTAACAAGGATGATATTAAATGAGAAAAAGGTATTTAAAGTACCTAGTGCAAAATTAGCATGATTCCTAGCAGAAGACCCAGTACAAGTTCTAGAGAACTACTATAATGAATATATTACCTTTCCTTCTCTTCTTCCTCCCTATCTCCCTTCAGTCCTCTTGATGAGCTATTCTTGTTCTATTTTGTGATCTGCAACACATATTTATGAAGTTGTGTTAGGGTGAGTTCTGTGAATATGGAAGAGATTTTTTTTCCTTTGTAGAAATCAAACAAGCCTTAGTCAGCTAGGTCATGCAAGCATTGTCTTTCCATCAACACAACTAACAATCTCAGATGGATAGTTGCTAACAAAGAGAATTAGAAATGACATTGTCAGAGAGAATGGGAACCTGGCAAGTATGATGTTATCTATAAACTCCTGCTTTGGAATTGCATTCAAGATCACATTCTGAGCTACATCAGATGATCGGTTTCATTATTTTAGAGTCACACTTCATTTTTTGACCCAAATACTGTTAGCAGTTTGATCGTTCACCCTGTTCATGAGATCTGACTCTGAATGACTTTTAGCTGTTTCAGAAAATCAAATCTTCCCCTCAGATGACCAAGATTTGCCATCAGTGAGGATACTCACGACAGTGTCTCAAACTCTGTATCTAATCCCACTTAGTAATTCCAGAAATGTTTGTGTAGTAGCATCATTGTTAAAATCAGTGGGTGACCACTTTGAAGAACAGTGCTCATTTGATTGTCTCATTTCTGTTATGTCTGTGGACAAATTGGTCTGAAAAGCCCATAGTCACACCTTGGATACACTGTTATATCATAATACTCTCAAATCTATATTTATTTTCCCAAGGCCCCTGTGGCTTTTCATCCACACACTAGCTTTATCTATATGACCAAAGCATTGCAATGAAAAGCAACAGAAATGGTATTTGCAACCATTTTGATGGACTTAGATGAACAGCACCATTACTGTGATAGTAACCCTGATATTTAGAGATGACTTTTCAATTCCTTGATCTGTTGAATGGTTGATACAGCTGCATATAAACATAACATCATCTTTATGTAAATACTGCTCTTCCCCCAAGTGTACCCAATCCTTCTTCTCTACTCATTCTGCTCCATTTTTTATTATTATACACATTCTATTTCTCTTCTTGTCATCTTGTATTAAGTTCTATGTCCCTTATTTTCAGGGACATCTTGTATGTTGTGTGGTGAGCGGGGTAGTGGGTGATCTCAAGTGAAGATACCTCTTTTACTGAGGAATGGTGACTGGCAATAGGAGAGAAGAGAGTGTTTGACCATTTCTGCTCATTCCTTTTACTTGACAGAGGTTAATTTCTTGCTAAGTCTTTCTTCTTTTTTGTGCTGAAGTGGAAAGTTTGAATCAGAGCTATCTCTTTTACTCCAGAAGCTTATAAGCCCATATCTCTTTACCTCTATGCACAGCTTCTTGACCCCCTTTGCTCCAAAGTTTATCTTTGTTAAATACTGTAAGCAGAGACAGATTTACTTTGAAGCCAGAGAAGCTTAAGCTACAGGGCTGCTTACTTGCATTGGCCCTTCCAAGATCCTGTACTTTATTATTTTTTAATTGAAGTATATTTGACTTACAATGTTGTGTTAGTTTCAGGTGTGCAGCAAAGTGACTCGGTTATACATACATATATATCTATTTTTTTTCAGATTCTTTTCTCTTATAGGTTATAATAAAATATTGAGTATAGTTCCCCCTGTACTTCATTTTGTACTTGTAATTTGCTATTATTTTCCTTAGAGCATTCTCCCTTCAGCTGCTTAGGATTTAGGCTCTTTAAAAAACCCTGAATTCACCCTTGAAAATAATCGTCTCTTCTGTCTCTTCTACTTACTCTTTTTCTTGAATTGAAGTATAGTTATTTTACAATGTGTAAAAAGCAATATGCTGCTGAAAAGTAATATGATTCAATTATACATATACATACATTTTTTAAAAATATTCTTTTCCATTATGGTTTATCACAGGATATTACTTACTTCCTCTTGAAGATTTGCTCCAACCATTGCTTTGTTTCTGTTGCCGTTCCTTCTGTCCTTGATCTCTGTTCAGGACAAGTTGAAGGCCAAACCTTAACTGACACATGGGTTCTCTGAATGGCTTCTTTTACTCTATTCAGTGCGAATGAATCCTAGAGAATTGAGAAGCCTTTCAAGACACAACGATGGCTGTGGTCCTGAGAAAACATGGGAGGAATCAGACTGGAGCTCTACTAAGGTATTTACTAGTTTGACATTAGTTAACATTTCTGAGCCTCAATTCCTCACCTGCCAAATGGAAATAATAATATTTACTGTTCATATTTGCTATGAGGATTAAACCAGAAAATCTAGGTTAAAGCACTCTTACTTCAAGTGCTTGACACTACTTGGTATCAACACATTTAAATTGGACTTTCTGCTTCCCACTAGCTATCTATTTTACATTTGGTAGTGTATATATATGTCAATGCTACTCTCTCACTTCGTCCCAGCTTACTCTTCCCCCTCCCTGTGTCCTCAAGTCCGTTCTCTACGTCTGCATCTCTGCATCGCGTGGGGAGATCAACTCGGTACTTTGTGACTACCCAGAGCGGTGGGATAGGGAGGGTGGGAGGGAGATGCAAGAAGGAGGGAATGTGGGGATATATGTATACATATAGCTGATTCACTTTGTTATACAGCAGAAACTAACACAACATTGTAAAGCAATTATACTCCAGTAAAGATGTTAAAAAAAAAAATGGACTTCCTTTTCCTTCAGCTGCCATAGCAGAATGTAGCAGAGAAAGTTGGTTATGCAGGAAGGATAATTCCCATCTGCATTTTTAGGGAACTTTTTTGACCTCCAAGAACTAGAAAAATGCTTGTCATTAGTCTGAAAAGGCAAGTGAGACCCCAGGCAGACACAAAGGATGAAACTGCTGCTTTGAGAGAGTGGCAGCTGCAAGAAATGGTAGCAGCCGCAGCATCCCTGTAAGCCACCCATCTTCAGGCTCTAGAGTCTTTTGGGCTCTGATAAGAGAAAGTATATCCTTCCCATACCCAATGTATTAAAAGTTGGTTTTCACCCCTTTCTTTTTTGCTTCCTATGTTTACAGAATAAACATTTGGTCTTTAGATGGGAGAATGAATCTCTGTTGGGGGTGGAGGGGTGGCGTAGAATATCATTTATTAAATGGATACTTTTCAGGTGTGTTTCTTAAATGATACTTAACAAAAGGCAGAGGAGAGCCAGGGAGGCTTCAGTAAGCTGTTGAGTCAGGATGCCTGGTTCTTTCTGTCTTTTCTGTCAGAGTATTTGTTCATTTTGCAAAATCTTAGCAGCATGGTTTGTAATCATATTTTGAACATTAGGATTTTGAAAGATTGTATAATTTCTTGGTTTAAAAATTAAGGAAATGAACCACCTCATTATGCCTAATAGGTAATCCTAGGCAATAGAGAAAATTTATTATACATAATACCTGGTAAGTATATTGTGCCTGTGATCTTGTTGAGAATGTTTTATTCCCAAGGTATGTGGACATTTGCCTATTATATGTTTTATCTATGGAGAAAAATAATGGAAAGAACATCAGGCTGGAAGAGAGGTGTTCTAATCCTAGTTCTATATCAGTCAAGTTTGTGGCTTTTGGGTGAGTGACTTCATTTTGTGTTGTAGGTGATACATCTGCAAAGCGTGAAAGTAACTGTGTCTCTAGGTTGTGTTGAGAAGACACATGAGATCATATATGTGCAAGTTTTGTAAGTTCAGAGGAAGATATACAGTAATAGTAACTTCTCACATTAACATGAGTGATTTAAGCATAAGGCTGAGGCCCTTGATATTTGAGAAAAAAAGAAGATGTAGAGAAATGACTGGTTAGTATGAACTCAAAACTCTGAATCAAGATAGGTCACCACTTACCTGGACATTATTAATATAACTCTTTGTAGAAACACCTTCACAAAATTATAATTTAATATTATACCCAGTTTTTATTGAGGATATATTTTTAAAATAGCCAGTAGAAAAATTTTGCTTAAGAACATTGCCTATTAGGTCTAACGTTTCTTACATAAAGAGCTTCATGAAAAACTCCTCTAACTATTTAGTTTCAGGCAAAAGCAAAAAATAAAGAAAATCTGTATCCAGATGAATTGGTACTTTTAATCAAACAATAACCACTACATAATTCATTATATTTCTGATTTTGCCTTGACTATCGGGAAGCTCACAGTTAAATATAATGACGAATTGCAGTAATTAACCTCAGTGTGTGGTTTTCCCATATAGTTATCTTCTTTCCTCAACCTTAAAGCCTTTTTGTATAGGTGCCATGCATAATAAACTAATTCAAATATGTTATTTTTGAAAATAAGCAGGTAGATAAATAATATTTCTGTATAAATCTGGTGGCTCATTTGTGACCACTATATTGGTGACTCCAGGATATTTTGTTTGATTACCATGTAGACAATTGAATATTGCTCTATTCAAAGGCAATCTGCATTGACCCTACACGGATGACTGGCATGCATCCTTTGGCTACAAGGAGAAACTGAGAAAGAACGGGGACCAATTAGAACTAAGCCTTTACTAATACTATAAAAATAACTAAAACCATATGCTATCAATAATAGTGTAGTATAATCAACCTTAGAAATGAACAACAGCAATATTTTATTATTCATTCACATATGGCAGGATCGTATTTTGCCCTTGTTTCCTGAGTAATAATCATGGAACATTAAGATCTGAGATTCCATTTTCCCACTGCATGCTATCATGGCATTGGAGTAGTAGGATAAAAGTAAGTTTGTGCTATGTTTAGACAAATGGGATAGAGACAGACTATCTTTGGTCTTTCATGAACCAGAACTATCAGAATATATTAATATATTACTCTGTCCAGGTAAGCGATGACAGAGTCATTGGTAGATGCCCAGAAGACACTGATGATTTCAAAAGTAATTCTGCTGGGCTGAGAGGGCAATGGGTTTTAAAGCTCACTAAATAAGGTTTTGAATTTCTTTTTTAGATTCAGGGCAGTGAGCAGAAGGTTGGAAAAGAGGGTCTAATGAAGCCTTGTTAGAGGTTGCCATTGAGATCAATTTTGGACTAAATTTCCAAAAGAACTGAACCTCTTTCTGAATAGGGAAAGGTTACTCCAGTGGGACAAGCTCTGGCTTCCAAAACAGAGGGACTCCTTTAGACCTCAAAACTAGCATGCTCATGGACAGTCACCTGAGGCATTGCAGAAAGGCTTAATGAACCACATAGCAAGGCAAGGACGAGAAGAAGAATCTTTTTAAAACAGTTAAGAGATTAAGTCAATGCAAGCATTCTTCTTTTTGTGTTCCCGCATTTTTAGCACTATCTTACTATTAAAGAAAACCCATAGCTGGCAGTGCAGAAACTGGATAATAATCACTCATCTCCCTTGAATCTAAGCCTCATTCACCAATGATTTCCCTTCTTGAAACGGACTGCCAGGGCCAAGAGACTGGACAATACTTCTGAGAAAGAATAGGGCATGGCAGGAGATTCAGGGTGAGGAACGAGCCCACACAACCTACAGCTTTTAAGCTAAGTTGCTTACTCTTGCTCTTTTTGGGTAAGTCCTATCACAGCTATATTCTGACTGTGTGAGAGGGTGAAATCCCCAGAGTAGTAGCAGGAGATACAGTGTCTAGAGAGGGAAAAACCTTTGGGAAATAATGGCATTCTGTAGAAAGAAATTCAGGAGAGAGACTCAGTTTCCACCTTTGGGTACAGGTTACATGTATCTGTCCATTTATAGGCATCTAGATGAGAAGTAAGCTTCCTTCATGGAGGTGGAAATATTTACTGGAGAGAACAAGGAATAAAGGTAATATTTTTGAAATATCAACCAGGAAAGTTTATTCCTCTTCATGTTTCCTTATCTTTATGGCCCTTTCTCTTTATCACTAACCCCTCAAAAGTTATTACAAGCATAGAGAACAGAGTGAAAGTGACAACACTAGGGGTCAGAGCAAGACTTCCTGCTCCTGAGAGGAGGCAAGATTTTATAGAGGTGGAAGAGAAAGTTGGAAGGGAAAGCCTTGAAAGAATCTGTGGTGATTTAGATCCACTACAGATTCATGTAGTTATATAAATGCATACAATTCATGCATGTTCCAATTTTAGCATTGATTTTGAATTATTAATGATTCAAATTAAGACCTATTTGCCATGAATCTTCAACTTCCTGATATTTATTAACTGTTTACATAGGGTAAAAATAAGGGAGCAATTTCAAGGGTTGTTAGATAGAAGTCAACAAGATAGAATATAGGGTTTTGATGAAATGAAATGAATAAGAATAGGTATATTTTGAGTATGGGAGAGAAAAAAGATGTGATATGTCGAGTCTATCTTCATGGAACTTATCATTTTATTCAGGATATAAAATTGAGTATATGTAACATTATTAAATCATATGTGGCTCCATATATTCTAGTGGCAGCATGATTCAAACAATGTTCTAAATTCTCTAGGAAGCCAAAGCAAGAATGGGTCAGTGTTAATGAGGATGATTATAGTTGCTTCACACTGCATGGTCTTTGAAATCAAATACTTCTTGTATTACTCTTGGCTGTGCTACTTACTATTTGTGTGACTGTAGACATGTTAAATAACCCCTTTGAGCCTATTTTTATCATTTGTAAGATGAAGATTGTAATAGTGCCTACTTCATTGGGTTGTTGTGAGAATTTAATAAAATAATGCATGGTAAACACCAAGCATAGTCATTGGCACATAGTAATGTTTGTTAAATATAGATATGAAGGAGAAGGTAGCATAAGAGACAGTTTTTGGAAGACTTTGATGAGTAAAAAGGATGGAGGAAGGCGTCCCATATCAAGAGGATGTATGAGCTATGTCATACAAGTAAGAATGGCTTGTTTAGGGAGCAATGACATGAATCTGTCAGAACGAGAACATTCTCTCAGGAGAATTAGATTTTAAAAGTATGTTGAGATGGTAGTAGTCACAGAAAGGGACAGTAGTAAGGTTCCCTGAGATTTTAAGAAAAAGGTCAGGAAAAGCTTACCATTTGAGAATGAAACAAATTCAAATCAGCTTATATTGATGGGATTATTTATTGACTTGATCCACAGACACCATGTATTGCTAAAGAGTCTTAGAAAATATAGTAGTCTAATCAATAGCTCCCCAGTTTCTCACTGCCTAAACAAGGTGATCAGGGTATATCTTTAGATTGAATTTGTAACTAAAGAAAGCTGCACCCTAATTAACTATATTGTTTCCTTTACGAAAGAATGGAAGTGTTGAATTCTGCATGAGGTCCCTCCAAAACTTTAGAAAAATAGTGAGAACCCATGGAAAGTTTTAGTCAGACTATAACATAATCAAATCACTGTTTTGGAATCTGAATGGGAGTAGTAGGAAGAATGGACTGGAAGAGTAAAGATTGGAGGCAGGGAGGTAAATTTGAAGGCAATGATGCTTGATCCACCAGAGGGCAGACAGGAGAAGCAAGAAGAGCTACAGTCCTGAAGTGTGGAACAAAAACCACATTCACAGAAAGATAGACAAGATGAAAAGGCAGAGGGCTATGCACCAGATGAAGGAACAAGATAAAACCCCAGAAAAACAACTAAATGAAATGGAGATAGACAATCTTCTAGAAAAAGAATTCAGAATAATGATAGTGAAGATGATCCAGGACCTCCGAAAAAGAATGGAGACAGAGATAGAGAAGATGCAAGAAATGTTTAACAAAGATCTAGGAGAATTAAAGAACAAACAAACAGAGGTGAACAATACAATAACTGAAATGAAAACTACACTAGAAGGAATCAATAACAGAGTAACTGAGGCAGAAGAACGGATGAGTGACCTGGAAGACAGAATGGTGGAATTCACTGCGGTGGAACAAAATAAATAAAAAAGAATGTAAAGAAATGAAGACAGACTAAGAGACCTCTGGGACAGCATTAAATGCAACAACCTTCACATTATAGGGGTCCCAGAGGGGAAGAGAGAGAGAAAGGACCCAAGAAAATATTTGAAGAGATTATAGTCGAAAACTTCCCCAACATGGGAAAGGAAATAGCCACCCAGGTTCAGGAAGCGCAGAGAGTCCCATACAGGATAAAGGAGTGTTTCAAGGAGAAACACACCAAGACACATAGTAATCAAATTGGCAAAAATTAAAGTCAAAGAAAAATTATTGAAAGCATCAAGGGAAAAATGACAAATAACATACAAGGGAACTCCCATAAGGTTAACAGCTGATTTCTCAGCAGAAACTCTACAAGCCAGAAGGGAGTGGCATGATATACTTAAAGTGATGAAAGGGAAGAACCTACAACCAAGATTACTCTACCCAGCAAGAATCTCATTCAGATTCGATGGAGAAATCGAAAGCTTTATAGACAAACAAAAGCTAAGAGAATTCAGCACCACCAAACCAGCTCTACAACAAATGCTAAAGGAACTTCCCTAAGTGGGAGACACAAGAGAAGAAAAGGACCTACAAAAACAAACCCAAAACAATTAAGAAAATGGTCATAGGAACATACATATTGATAATTACCGTAAACGTGAATGGATTAAATGCTTCAACCAAAAGACACAGGCTTGCTGAATGGATACAAAAACAAGACCCGCCTATATGCTGTCTACAAGAGACCCACTTCAGACCTAGGGACACATGCAGACTGAAAGTGAGGGGATGGAAAAAGATATTCCATGCAATTGGAAATCAAAAGAAACCTGGAGTAGCAATACTCATATCAGATAAAATGACTTTAAAATAAATAATGTTACAAGAGACAAGGAAGGACACTATGTAATGATCAAGGGATCAATCCATGAAGAAGATATAACAATTATAAATATATATGCTCCCAACATAGGAGCAGCTCAATACATAAGGCAACTGCTAACAGCTCTCAAAGAGGAAAGGAGGATTGGGATTGACATGTATACACTGATGTGTATAAAATGGATGACTAAGAAGAAAATAAATAAACATTTAAAAAAATTTTAAAAAAAAAGAAGGCAATGATTCTTACAATTCATGTTAAATGGCTCAATTTGCAAATAAACTTTGACATATAATTTGTTCAGAAAAGTACCATAAAATATAACAGTAGTTTAATGACCAATTTAGAACCATAGTGATTGTATAGATCTAGGTCTAGGTAATTTGTAAAACTTAATTTTTTTCTGCCTAAGGACCACCAATTTTTTTTTTTGATTTTTTTTTGGTGAAATAAAATGAGTATGTTCATTTGAAAAATAATGTTAAAACCAATACCCAGGTACCTGCCATTCTGTTTAAGACCTAGATTGTTACCAGAACCTTAGAATCCCCTTAAGTGCCCTCTGCCCCAATTGTATCCATCTCCTGGAGGTAACCACTACCCTGATTAATACAGGTTCTCTTGATTATAATTATTGTTTATCACTTCTGTATGTCTGCGTAAACAATATGTTACTTTTCCTATTTCGGTACTTTATATAAATGGAATCATACTCTTCTGTGATTTGCTTCATTATCTCATTATAATTTGTGGATTCACCAACATTAACATGTATAGCTGTAGTCCATTCCTTTTCACTGCTGTATACTATTCCATTATATGACTATACCATAATTTAGTGAACTAGTCTAACATGGTATAGATAGTTGGCTATTTCAAGTATTTTTCCTATTATTGATAGTAATGCTGTACCAGCCTCAGTTTACATGCCCTGCTACTGATCTACTAGTCCCTCCCACCCAACCTTTTCCTATGTTCATGCATCTCTAGTAACTACTCATACTATTTCTATGGTCATCAAGCCCAGGAGCTGTTATTATCACAGACTAAAATGAGCACACATGCATGGCACTAACCGGCAAAAGAGACTATTGTGTTGTGTGCCATCTGGACTAGACCATGAGAGCTCTGGCTTCTACACTGATTCCTTGGAAGAAACAGTTGACACAAAATGGCAATGGGGGAAGCCAATTTCCTGCAAAGCAGTCTTTGTCCAGGATGAGTTGAGAGAGAGGAAGGAGGTATCAGATACATTGATCTCTCTTTCTCTTCCCTCCCCCCAACAGACTCTTGTAAAACAAAGTAGTTGCATAAGCCTCTTTGAAGACATTCAAAGACGGAGCCATTTATTACGTTTGACCAGCTTTTGAATATATTTACCCTCCCATCTTTCCTACCTCACTTCACTTTTTAAAAAACTTTTTATGGCTTATTTTAGATATTTTACTTTTTTTCTCCCTCCTGCTTCCCTCACTGCATTCTCCAGTAAAGTCTGAGCACGTAAACTTTTACCTCAACCCCTGTTTTTCAGGGAACCCGGTTTTACACAGCTGCAATGGGCATCTTAACACTTTTTGTTCTTTTCAAGTACATGCTCAAATAGTTTCTTCAGAATATGTACCTAGGAATAGAATCGCTAAGTTGTAGCTATAGCTGTAGCTGTAGAATTGCTGAGTTGTAGTAAATGCTCAGATTGACTAAGCAATGTCAAGCTGTTTTCCTAAGTGGTTTATACCTGTGTATACTTTCAGTAGCACTGCATGAGACTTCCTGTTGCTTTACAATCTCTCCAAAACTTGGTGTTGTCTATATTTTTAGTATTTCTAGTTTGGTGGGTATATAATGACATCTCACTTGACTTTCCTAAGCTTTTCCTTGAATATAAGTGAAGCTGAGGACTATTTCATATGTTCACAGGACATTTGTATTTCATCCTCTGTAAAATGCCTGACCATGTCTTTTGCAAATTTTCTATTGGTACGGCTGTCTTTTCTTCCTGACTGGTCAGAGTTCTTTATATATTTGTGCAGTAATCCTTTCTTGGTTATATGTCTTTCAAATATCTTCTCCTGGCTTTTTTTTTTTTTTAACCCCATATCGATTACCATTTATCCCTGTACCTTTTAATGCATGGTCTGTTTCTTCCACACTGATCTGCAATGTTTGCTCTGTCATAAATCAAGTTTCCACATATACATGGGTCTGTTCTGGACTGTCCATTTTGTTCCATTGTTCTGTATGTCCACCCTTGCTCTAATACCACATTATCTCTATTAATATAGCTTTATAGTAAGTCTTGAAAATTGGTAGGGCAAGTTGCCTTGCCTTACTCTTGTACACTATCTTGTCTATTTCTGATCCTTTGCTTTGCCAAGTCAAACACACACACACACACACACACACACACACACACGCACACACAGACTCAAATAACCTGTTAGGATTTTTTCTGGAATTGCATTGGATATTTAGATCAATTTCTACTATGCTCATGAAGGTGATGAGTTTCTGAGTTTTCTTTTTTGTACTGTACTTGTCTTTTTTTGGTATCTCATAAAATGCATGGGAGAATGTTTCCTATTTTTCTATTCTCTGCAGTAGTTTATGTAAGATTTGAATTGTGTGTGCCTTTAATGTATGATAGAACTCTCTTGTCAAGTCACCTGGGCCCGGATTGTTCTTTGATCAAATATTTTTAAACTACTGCTTCAATTTCTTTAATCATTCTAAGACTATTTAGATTTTCTGTTTCTCTGTGAGTTATTTTTTTTTGGTGCTTATATGCTTCTTATTCATTTCATCTGTGTCTTCAAACTTCTTGGCATAACATTGTTTGTACTTCCCTTTTATCTGTTTCACTTCTGTTATACCTGATTCATGCCCACTTTTTCATTCCTAATATAGCACTTTTGTTCTTTTTCTTCTTGATTAATTTTGCCAAAGTTTTGTTGTCTTCTTTTAATCTTTCCTAAGAACCATCTTTTAGTCTTTCCTAAGAACCACATTTTGACATTATTTATCATCTCTATTTTATGCCTTATATTTCACTAATTCCTGATTTTAGCTTTATTTCCTTCATTTTGTTTTCTTTTGATTTATTCTGATGCTCTTTTTCTAACATCTTAAGTCGTATGCTTAGCTCATTAATTTTGAGGCTTTCTTCTCTTTAAACAGTTTTTGGATTAAGATCTACATACAGAAGACTGTAAAAGCATGTACATCCAGTTTAATGAATAATTATTAAGTAACCACTCTTCAGATCAAGAAATGGAGAACTACCAACTCCATTAGTCCTCTGTGCAGTCATCTTGTGTCCCTGATCATGTAACCTCTGCCCTCTACATGTAACCACTACCGTGATGAGATATAATTTGTTTATTTAAAATTTTATTACTTAAATATTCATCCCTAAATGATATAGTTTAACCTTCTCTGTTTTTGAACTTTACATTTAATGGAACAAAACATAATGTACCCTTTATAAACCTTATTTTTTTCACCTGATATTATATCTGTTAGATTCATTCTTTCACTTTCATTGCTGTAATCAATTTTGTGAATATACCACAATTTATATATCCAGTGTGCTATTATTAAACATTTGACTTATTTCCAGTTTTTGCTATCACAAATAATCCTTCTATGAATATTCTCGTACATTTCTCTTGGAGCAAGAGTTTCTCTATATACTAGATGCAGAATTGTTCACCCATAAGGTATGTGTAAGTTAGCCTTCAATAGAATATGGTAAACAGTTTATCTAAGTGTACCAGTTTACACTCTCACCAGGTACCAATTTGCAATCCTGCAAGCAGTGTACAGTATATAAGAGTTCTCGGAGCGCCATACTTGGTCTTCTCTAACTTTTTACGTGTCTCCAGTCTGGAAAGTGTATACAGGTATTTAGTTTTGCTTTATAATGAGCATTCCCTGATTGCTACTAAGATTGGGCTCATATTTTTTTTTCTTCTAATATCATCATTTAAGCTGTATGTTTTATCATAGTTCTGCTTTATTTGCATCCCACTTAGTTTAATAAAATGCATTTAGTTCTAAATATATTGTAATGTTCATTACAATTTCTTCTTTAACCTAGGAATTACTTCAGAATTTGTTGTTAAACTTCCATATATAGGACATCAATGTCTTACATCTCCTAATTTTGTCTTTATTTTCTCCAGCAACTACAGTGATTGGCTCTCTTTTCAGGGATTTTTTTTCCCCACTGCAAAGTAACAAAATTTGTAATTACTTAATAAAATTTAACAGTGTAGAGGGGGGAAAAAATACATTGACGCAGATGGTGGACAGGGCCACTGAGTACATTCTCTACGGATACTTGATTCAAATTCATGCCTCAACAAAATTACAAATTACAATCTTTTATTAAATTTAAAATAAGGGATATATCAAAGTGAGTATTAAAATCTATGAATTATATTGGCATTTACTCAACAAATTTCAATGATCTTTCATATGTATCACTTAGTTTGACTCAACCATAGTCCTGTAAGATAGGTGATATTATGCCTGTCTTATAGATGGCACAGTTCAGAGTTGTTGAGGGCCTGGATTAAGGCTGTGAGAGTGCAGATTTCTGGATAGATATAAGGAAAATTGCAGAGGTAATATAGATGGGTCTTAGAAGCCATTTTGAAATACAATTAATATTAATTTAGATAAGTATCACAAGAAAAGGAGCAGATTTTAGATGGGAGAAAGGTGAATTTGAGAAGTGGCAAAAAAAATTCATATTTAAACTTATTCATGGAGCAGCATGAAACAATATATTTGGAGGTAAGAAGCCAAGAAATGTCTAAATTTATCTGTGGAAAGGTGATGATAGGAGCCATGTGAGAGGATGAGAGTATCTAAGGGGAGGAATGGTGACTGTGAAGAAGGGCAGAGCCTTGGGTTCTGTCTACATTTGAAGGATAAGTGGAGGAAGAAGAAAGAGCTAAAGAAACTGAACTGAATGCAAAAAAGATGTATGAGGAAAACTGGAGAGTGTAGTTTCATGATAGCCAAAGGAGGAGAATATTTGAATCAGAGAGAGGGTGTGGTTGCCTCAGCTGCTGTAGAGAGGCTGGTTATTAAGAGAGTGAAGAGTCCACAGAATTTGATGATTAGAAAATCAGTGGTGGGCTTCCCTGGTGGCACAGTGGTTAAGAATCTGCCTGCCAATGCAGGGGACACGGGTTCGAGCCCTGGTCCGGGAAGATCCCACATGCTGCAGAGCAGCTAAGCCTGTGCACCACAACTACTGAGCCTGTGCTCTAGAGCCCGTGAGCCACAACTACTGAGCCCACGTGCCACAACTACTGAAGCCCACGCACCTAGAGCCCATGCTCCACAACAAGAGAAACCACCACAATGAGAAGCCTGCCCACCACAATGTAGAGTAGCCCCCGCTCACCACAACTAGAGAAAGCCCGTGTGCATCAACAAAGACCCAACACAGACAAAAATAAATTAATTAATTAATTTTTTTTAAAAAGTTACTTTCAAAAAAAAAAATCTGTGGTGACCTTATTGAAAAGCAGCTTCAGTAGAGTTGTGGGTCAGAGGCTAGATTGTAATCAATTTAGGAATGACTCAATGGTGAGAAATAGTAGATGATTCTTTCCTGTAGTTTGTAATGAAAAGAAGAGAGAGAAAAGGAGAGTTTAAGGGAAACACTGGCAGAGTGTAGGTTTTTGTTTTGTTTTCTTATCTTAATAGTGACATTTGAGTGTATTTTTACAAGAGGGGGGACGTTATCAATGTTGTAGAAAAGATTGAAAAATCAAAAAAGGGGCGATATGATAGGAAATGTGTTGGAGATGGAAAAGTTGCTGAATTTATAGTCAAGAAGTTAGTGTTTATATGCTGGCTCTGCCACTGTCCCGGTTTATGTTTATAGGCAAATCATTTGGCATGTTGTGTTCCCAATTTTACTCATCTGTCCAGTCAGAATAATCACATTTACTATATATATCTTAAGGAATTGGTGTAAAAATTGAATAAATAATATTTGCAGAAGTGCAGTTAGGAATGAATATATATCATATATCTGGGTGCACAACTGTGATAAGTGGTCATTAATATTGATTTCTTTTTTCTTTGGAATAGATATTATTAGTAAGAGTGATAGTGACTGTATGGACACAGTTCCAGAGGGTGGGTTCAAAGGTACCGATGTAGTTTCTCCTTGAAAATGTGTTTAGACATAACTTCCTCCAAAACAGAAGGGAAGAGGAAGATAAAGGGAAAGTTTGAAGGAGAAACTTGAAGGATGTGATTACAGAATATTCAGGGCTTTTTAAAATTCCAAATAGGTAAAATTCAAATTCAAATGACAGATCAGTTATTTGTAAGTAGCCTGAACAAATGTGGGGATACTGCTACTTTTATATCTTACATCGCTAGATGTAACTTACAATTTTCTGTAACTTACAGAAAATTGTTTTATCTTCAGTTTTTTCTCAGGAGGTTCAATTTTTGGTCCACTCTTCATTCTGTGAGTTCTTATATCATCTATGAAACTTGTTTGGAGTTTCTCTAACAATGTTATCCAAGAAATTTTTTTTTTTTTTTTTTTTTTGCGGTACGCGGGCCTCTCACTGTTGTGGTCTCTCCCGTTGCGGAGCACAGGCTCCGGACGCGCAGGCGCAGCGGCCATGGCTCACAGGCCCAGCCGCTCTGCGGCATGTGGGATCTTCCTGGACCGGGGCACGAACCCGTGTCCCCTGCATCGGCAGGCGGACTCTCAACCACTGCGCCACCAGGGAAGCCCCAAGAAAATATTTTATGAATACTATGTGTAAAACATTGTGCTAGGGCAGTATTTCTCAACTAAGGATAGTTCTACATACATGAACATGACTCTGACCAACAAGGGTGTTTACAAATATGGAGGGACAGTTTCAAGGGTCACAATAACTAGAATGCTGTTGGCATTTTGTGGAAGGGGGCTACAGTTATTAAATATCCTTCAGTTCATAAAAGAGTCCTGCACATTTGCTAGAGACTGTGGGGAACAAAACATTAAAAAACAATTTTGCTTTAAAGCAATATGTATGTAGTTTCATTGTGGATGCAAGACATACATACTAAAGATTCTGTAACAGTAGAAGATACTGCTGAAGTATGTAAAATAAGTGGGAAGGATAATGGCATTATTGATAACAGGGACCATACCCATTCCATTTTTTCCTGGCTCCTAACCTACTGCCTGGAAAATCATAGGTCTCCAATAAATATATATTGAATGAATAAGTGAATGAATGAATGAATATATGATCTAGGATTTGAGAAGAGAGGTATCAAAGGGAATAGTGTGCTGCAGTGACAAGAGCACAGAATTGGGAATCAAGAAGGAGGCTTGGGGTTCTGGTCATTATTTGCCCACTGGCTCTGTAATTTTAAATAAATCATTAAATTTCTAAGTCTTGATTTCATCGTCTATAGACAAGACCATTGTACTAGATTATTTCTAAGAAAATTTCCAACTCTAAAATTCAGTGGTTCTATGAATTAGGGACAGTTATGTATAGGAGATGAAGTTGGAATTGGGTGTTAAAGGGTAGAGCAAAAGGAGTCAATACTTGGAAGGGAAGGCAGTGTGAGCCTTGTCATCATAGAGTAAGTCTGAATGTTCAACATCTTCTGGAGAGGAGATTTCTTGTTTGGAAGTAATGACTGGCCAGTTTGGGGCAATGATTGTGGTAGCCTTTGAGATTTAGGCTAACAAGGTGAATTTAATCCTGTAGATAATTGATTTGGCTTTTGCTTCACTCAGTCCAGTTTTAGAGTAGCATCATTGCTTCAGGTCCTTCTCACTGTGTTCTCCCTGCCAGATTAGCCAAAATTGGTCATAAACCCTTTGACACTACAGTTGGAACTGTTGACCTTTGTCTGTGGAACAACTTTAGCCCTGTATGTTATTCTCCTAGGCCAGAGTTACTCAAAGTATAGTCTCCTGATGATAACTTCCAAATCTCCTAGGATGTGTGTTCAAGATGCAGATTCTCAGGTCCTACACAGACAGGCTGAGGCTGAGTTTCTAAGGGGTGCTATCCAAGAATCCATATTTAAAACAAGTGAATCGGGTGAGTCTTATGTACAGAACTGGCTTCTTGGGAGTGTGACCTGTGCAATCACACTGGACCCCACACTCAGAAGGGTCCTGCACTTGGTTTAATGCTCTGCTGTTGCTCTCTTGAGATGGTTAAACATTTTGAATAAGGTGTCTGCTTTTTGATTTTGCACTGGGCTCCACAAATTCTATAGTCAGTACCACTTATGAGAAGTGCTAAAGTTTGAGAACTACGACCTTAGCTCAGTCCTTATGTATTCCCAAATTCCTTCCCATTCTCATTGGTCTTTGTCATAGTGTGCCTAGCGTGACTTTTACGAAACAGATGGGGATTATGACATCAGGCAATTATAAATGTTGAAATGGCTTTTGGTAGAAATTCAAATGACAGAAGGTATGTTTTTTTTGAAAAAAAGTTTAATAGCATTATGGTTTGTAGAAAATAAAGACTGGAGGTTGGGAGGCAATTTAGGAGACGATTGTAATAAATCATACCTGAAATGATGAGAGTTTGAAAAGGAAAGGTAGTTGGAATGGAAAGAAAGTAATGAGTTTCAAAACAAAAACAAAGGAATTCATAGCACTTGGTAATTGATTAGTTATATGCCCAGAAGAGTTCCCAAGCCTTGGGGCCAGGTGAATGAAATAGTCATGTTATGAGAGGCATTTGGGTGTGGAAGGAAAAAGACATTTCATTTTTGATACATAGCATTTGGTGGCAGGTAATCCAGGTAGAAAGGCCCAGTTGGATATTACAAATTAGAGCTAACGGTTTGATGCAGAAATTAAAGCCTGGAGCATCTTCAAAAAAGAGATAACACTTGAAGCCGTGAGAGTACACCTACTGGACTGAAAAGACGTCAAAGTGTAAAGAAAGTGAAACACTAAATAGACATCCTTTGCTATCTGTAGGTAGAAGATAGGAGAAGTGCTGTAAGGGGGAAAGGAAGAAGTCGACTTCTAAATTGAAGAAGTCGATGGATACTTTAGGAATCTTACATTTGTTTCAGCTCAGAGTCAGCGGAATAGACTGGACAGCCACATGCTGTTTTTGGCTTTGTGGCCCTGTGAGTCTATCACACTGCACAGGTATAATTATTATTATATGGCTGAGTAAACCCAATTCATTCAAGGTGTTAATATTTCTCTGGTCATCACCAGTGATGCATAGCGACATCATTTGTCAGTATCTGTTATACTGCAGCTTGCCTTAAGAGACTGTTCAAAGGAGCAAGAAAATCCTGCGTAAAAGAGGTGATTTGTTACCTTAAATGTCAAAAGAATGCACATTGGGAATGTGGAGAATGCTACTTAAAAATAGGTTAGAATGTTGACTGGGGTAATGCAGTTGCTTTGATTATGTCATGATATTGTTCATATTTAAAAGAATGAGTGTACTTTTTGTTAGAAGAAATAGGCTACGGGTTGTCTAATCCATTATGGTGGAGATTTTCATCGGAAGTTTGTTTTGAAATTGCTGTCACACATTTAATTGTTGGAATTCACAGAATCTCATGCTATCCCCACCCACCACCACTTCCAACAAGGTAAGTTTTTTTTTAAATAGGATCATGGATCCTGTAGACATTTTTGCATGTTAGCTTGAAAACACTGGTCATGGCAGAAAGGAAGCCAGACTTAAAAATAAAATAATCATTTTCATTTATAATTTGAGCTATGTCTGTTACACAGAGAAACAGGTAAATTACATGAAACCGTTTCTGTTATGAGAACAGATCGAGCACTTTAATAATACTTTGCAAATCTTGAAAAGAGCTCCTGACAATGATACATCATCTGTGGAAGCTGTATGAAGCAAAAAAATAATGCCTGCCTAATCCATGCCAGTATTTTGTCCCAAAGCTAAGATTAACAAAGACCATCCAACCCTCTACCATGACCAAAAAGAAGAAAGCCCTAACATGTGCTTTAATTAATGTTCAGTGTATGTAATTAGTACAATAGATGATCTACCACTTACCTTCGGAAATAAAGAAAACTCCTCTCTTAACTAGTCTGATTATAAAATGTCCCTAATATTTTTATTCTTCACAAAGACTTATTTTCAGTATAAGAAATCTAGTATGCTGAAATATGAAAAATATATTCTTTATCTAAGCAATAAAAAGCCTTTGAAAATTTATAGCTACTTTGAAAAAGCTACTGAACAGTGCACAGGGAAAAGTTCCAATTATTTTTAAGTTGTGTGAGGAAATGTATTGTTAAGTTGAAAGCAAAACTGTCAGCAGTCTCATGATGCCTCCACACAATGGGCAACCACTTGAATTAATATTTTAATTTGCCTTGTTCTTATTAGAGGACATGTGGCAGGTTTCCATCTTGGCTGTGAAATACTCTGATTTTAATTTTGGTAAAATCCTTAGCAGTCGTTTCATGCTGTATTTGATGGGAGGCTAACATTCCATTATCCAATATTCCATTAACAAGGTTTCTTCAATGAATATGAGGTTTTAAAATGAAATTTGCATATCTGCCATGCAGTGATTCAACAGTCAGTCTCATTGCTTCTTTGTTACTGTGAAACACGATGCAGATTAGTGAAAGCACTTGGTTCTACATCTTTATGGTTTCTCCACTGGTAGATATGTTTGGATAGATCCGTTATTATGCTAATTTTCTCATGTTGTCTTTGGTTGCCTGAGACCATTGGGACAAGAAATTTCACAAATTTTGGAAAATAATAACATGATTCTCAGCAAGGAAATCACAGGGACACATTCAGCTGTGAAATTTGTCTTGAACTATACAAATACTTCCATGTTTGTCTAGCATCAGGATCACTGAAAGGAGGGAGAATGGAAGATGTCCACTTAATGATAATGTGTAATTTTTGCTATTTGAGTAACACTACCTTATCCTTAAATTTGAAGGCTGTAAGAGAAACTGCAAGATATTAGAGGAAAGACTAGAAGAACATCACATGGTAGAGCAGACTGATAGGGAGAAGTTAGAAGAAAGGAGGAAGTGACGTTAACCTCAGAGTGGATGGATTAGTGTTTAGATTAGAGCAATGTCTGTGAAAATGTAAAACCAGTGGTAAGTCCAGGAAATTCATAGAGCTAATTATAGAGGTTTCAAAGATGATTCCTGGGCAACCAGTCACCATCAGGAGTAATGCTGAGATTGATGAGGAATTTGGGGACGTTGTGGAAACATTCTGATCACAGTCTAATTTTAGGTAATAGAAGATAATTCAAGGAAAAAATCTTATGGACAATCAGAATCAAGGGAGTAAAAATGGATGGGGAAGGTGAGATGCAGATTCACTGTATGCAGGTGAAACCGAAGCTATGAAAACAGAAACACAGTCTGTTGGAGTGAATGTAAAGAGACTAGGTCAACCTCACCTCTTAAACTTTTTGAGGAGCTTGAGGGAAGACTAGTCTATGTGGGAGGGAGCATTACTAGAAGAAGCCTTTGGGTGTGCCACTTTAGAGTTTCTTGTAGTGCCATCTGCTGTCCACAGAGAGCTCTGTACTGTGGTAACTATTGTTTTGATTACTGTACTTCATTGATATATAGTGAGTGAAATAAAATAATGGAGTGCATTCATTCCCCAGCAACTAGGATGCAAGCGTATTATTATAAAAGGCTTGAAAGTACTCAGAAGTCCCTGACCACTTATGTAGTTAATTCAAAAAACGTGACTCTTGTTTTGCTAAGCCATCACTCTCTCTGACAAAAAATCATTGGAGTAAAAGTCTATTTTCCAGGCAATGAAAATGAGCAGGGCAGTTTTCTTAATGGCTCCAGTAATAGCAGTGGACTACAGGATTTAAGCAGTCCTTTTAGAGTGAATAACTAGGAACAAAATGGATGAAACTGATGTATAAATGTGGCTTATGTACTTATATATGTTTGTGTGTATATCAACTACATTTTAATCTGTAGAAAGAGGAGCACCCTTTACAAATTGTTTATTGAATGACTGATGCAAATCTCCTAAACCACCTCCTTTTTTGCTGTTACTTAAATAAGACTATCATAAAAGAATATGTTCCAGAAAGTCATGCCCTTTAGGAACAGAATGAGTAGGTAGGATAATTTATATTTTAAATAAACGACTGTGGGGAAAGAAAACTTCCTTGGATTTCTTGTTGCTCCTGTAAAAATCTCCAGCCTTCTGACACAAAAGACACGTATATTATATAAAGATCGAGCATGTTTGCTTTCACTTCCCCTAGGAACATTTTACTGTTCATATACCATGAGAAGTAGATCTGTAGCCGCTTGTGTAGCTAATTGCTCTGATTCAAGGGGGACAAATGGTTACAGTCCAAATGAAGTCCATAGGTGAAGCCCTGGGGTGCCAGAAAGCCTGGAGCTCCATATTCCTAGGCATTTCCCATGTTTTTCCCTTGAAGACATCTTTAGAACTTAAAAACTGGAAGCACCTAAGGTTTATCTGACTCTTGGAAAGATATGTTTATATTCCTAAAGATTAACGTGAGAATCTAGGCTCATTTCCATTTCAGCTCAAAAGAGCAAAAGTTTTGTGTCCACCCTCTCTTTTCATGAGGAAAGGGATGACATCTTTCTTCTGCATATAAATGGAGAAAATCCATTGTTTGCCATCATTTACCTATGAAACATCTGCTGCTTGAGTAGGAAATTTGACGTGGTTCTCATGGTATCATCCCAAGGTAAGGAGGAGGAAAATGCTTAGTATTAACTGTAAGGTAATTAATGAGAAATCTGTCTCTGATCCAGAACACCTTGTTTGAGCATTAATAAAGATGAATAGATAAAACCAACAGACTGCATGGTCAAATTGACTTTTGCAAATGGATAACACTACAGGCACAGTGTTTTGAGACTTTCCAGATTTAATATTAGGCACTGTCATAGGTATTATAGCACCCTATGTAATTGTAGTGGTTTGTGAATAGCTCCTGTAGTGACAGAAGTTGGTGGAGCTTACTGTATACCACAGAAAGACAGGCTTGATAGAAGCTATGGTGTAGCCTTTATCATTTTATCCACAAAATTTCTGCTAAAACAAGAAATTTAAAAATCAACTAGTTGACTGGACCGGACAACTATTCCAGAAATGCCAGAGGCCATTTTCCCCCAAATATAGAAAGATGACTGTGGATAGTTTTTTACTTCAGGTTTTAAGTTTACTTCATTAAGCATGCACTCAACCTCAGTGTCTTGAAGCTTTGTAATGTAAATGTACTTCTGTGTGTATAATAGAGTCTATCATTTACTAGTTTATATATTTATATATAACTTATAGATAATTAACACTTTACAGTTTATAAATTGCTTTGAAATTGATTAGCACTTTAAGTCCTTGTGACAGATATAGGAGGTGGGCATTGATTCCCATTTCGAAGACGGAGAAACTGAGCTAAGTGAGGTGACAAGGCTTACCAAAGTCATAGTTGGAAAGCATGGCCTGAGTCCAGGATTTCATACTCCAAGTCTTTATTTGTTTCAATCACAGAACAGCTATTTATCATTTTCTCAGAAAATTCTTAAATATTATGGTAGCTTATGGAAATATTTTTGGAAGCATTTATATATGCAGACTAAAAAATGCAATATAATTTAAGATTCTGATGAGAATGGATGGTTTTAAAAATGTTAAGCAACTCTTTTGGCACCTGAGAAAGAGTATCTTCAGAATAGGTATTCCAATGAACTCCATATTAAACTCTAATTAGTACCTTCTGTTGATAGAAACCAGAAAAAAATTGACTTTAGATTTTGAGGTATTCTATTTTTCCCATTTGATCATTGTTAAAGTGAATAATTTGGCTCCTTCTCATGAAAAGTAATTTTCAATGAGAGAAGTTACAAGTTCATGGCTTTAATGAAAGGTTGTTCACTTTACCTTGTTTTTCCACATGTAGACGTAGTTTTGATGTATTTGTAGGAGGAGGTGAGCTCCACGTCCTACTATTCCACCATCTTGATTCTCCTGTTCCACTTTACCTTGCTTTTAAGTCCTATTCAGTAGTTTCCATAGCATCAAACATCATAGAATTGTTAGGATATGTAGGGGATATTGGTTGTGGCCAACCTGTCATTTGTTCACCATTCCAAGTTTCTGACAGAACCACATTTTGTTTAGGAGTCCTCCAGACGGACATGGAGCTGAAGGATCCTCCTATACTTCCTTCCTCCCCTTTGTCCTTCACAGATGTTCCTCCAACAAATATCTTGCACACACAATTCCACCTTGCTTTCTGCTTCTCAGAGGAGCAAAATGACACAGACATGAATGTAGAAGCATGTAATCCAACTTCCTCTTGGAAGCCTCCCTAGAGCCAGGGAGAAACAAGCTCTGGGATGAAGCAGACATTTTAGGCAGCAGTGGAGAAATGGAAAGGATCTGGTTTCTTGAGGATGCCAGTAAAAGGCTGAATCAACCAACCCTGAATTTGTCTTATTTCTGAACTAAGTCTTATGCAAATTCTACTCATTTCTTTATTGTTTGAGTTTAACTAATGTTTTAGGTTACTTGCAGACAAAATAGAGAAATTTGTAGAGTGCTTAGCACAGTGTATGAACATAGTATGGTTAAAAGAGTGGACTCTAGACCCAGGCTGCTTTGTTTCAAACTCCAGATGCACCGCTTACTAGGAATCTTATCTTGGGCAGGTAATTTAACTTCACTTTCCTTATTTTAAAAATGGAGCTAATAATAGCAACTACCTCATATGGCCGTTAGAAGGAATAAATTGACATACAAAAGGCTTTGAACAGTGTTAAGCACATAAAAGTATTATATAGGGGGAGACCTTCAAGATGGCAGAGGAGTAAGACGTGGCGATCACCTTCCTCCCCACAAATACATCAGAAATACATCTACACGTGGAACAACTACTACAGAACACCTACTGAATGCTGGCAGAAGAACTCAGACCTCCCAAAAGGCAAGAAACTCCCCACGTACCTGGGTAGGGCAAAAGAAAAAAGAATAAACAGAGACAAAAGAATAGGGACGGGACCTGCACCAGTGGGAGGGAGCTGTGAAGGAGGAAAAGTTTCCACACACTAGGAAGCCCCTTCGAGGGTGGAGACTGCGGGTGGCGGAGGAGGGAAGCTTCAGAGCCACGGAGGAGAGCGCAGCAACAGGGGTGCGGAGGGCAAAGTGGAGAGATTCCTGCACAGAGGATCGGTGCCAATGATCACTCACCAGCCTGAGAGGCTTGTCTGCTCACCCGCCGGGGCGGGTGGGGCTGGGAGCTGAGGCTCTGGCTTCGGAGGTCAGACCCCAGGGAGACGACTGGGGTTGGCTGTGTGAACACAACCTGAAGGGGCGGGAGGGATTCTGGGAAAAAGTCTGGAACTGCCTAAGAGGCAAGAGACCATTGTTTCAGGGTGCGCGAGGAGAGAGGATTCAGAGCACCGCCTAAATGAGCTCCAGAGATGGGCTTGAGCCACAGCTATCAGCGTGGACACCAGAGACAGGCATAAATAAAATGGTCATGAAGAACCTAGGGGCAAGACGGGAATAAAGATGCAGACCTACTAGAGAATGGACTTGAGGGTACGGCGAGGGGAAGGGTAAGCTGGGACAAGGTGAGAGAGTGGCATGGACATATATACACTACCAAACGTAAAATAGATAGCTGGTGGGAAGCAACCGCATAACACAGGGAGATCAGCTCGGTGCTTTGTGACCACCTAGGGGGTGGGATAGGGAGGGTGGGAGGGAGACGCAAGAGGGAGGAGATATGGGGTATTTGTATATATATAGCTGATTCACTTTGTTATAAAGCAGAAACTAACACACCATTGTAAAACATTATACTCCAATAAAGATGTTAAAGAAATAGTATTATATAAATTTTATTAGTAGTAACAGTAGTAAGTGATCAACTAATGTTAATAGTAGTTGTTACATTTACAGTATTACTGTTGTTATTATTTCAAATATATATGATTAAGTTTCTGTGGAAAATTATAGTTTAAGGAAAGAATAATTACAATTTGGTCAGCAATAGAAATATTATCATATTTATTGCATAATTAAAACAGATATTCAGGCATACAGATTAATCGGTAAACTTTTGTTTGTTTGTTTGTTTGTTTTTGTTTTTGTGGTACGCGGGCCTCTCACCGCTGTGGCCTCTCCCCTTGCGGAGCACAGGCTCCGGACGCGCAGGCTCAGTGGCCATGGCTCACAGGCCCAGCCACTCCGCGGCATGTGGGATCCTCTCGGACTGGGGCACGAACCCGTGTCCCCTGCATCGGCAGGCGGACTCTCAACCACTGCGCCACCAGGGAAGCCCTAAACGTTTTTTACATTAACAAAATAGCAAGTCTCAGGAATAAAATGATTAAATCACTTCTATTCTGATGATAGGTTTTTACTACCGTGTCAAATCAAGCAGATAATTTCAGTCTCAACTCATTTTGTTAGTCTTTCATTCAGACTGGATGATTTCTGTCTATTAACAGCAAATTCATATGGACTATACTTTCTCTAGTCCAGTTATATTTAATATTTGCTGTCAGAATCACAACAAAGGTGGATTAATAGCATTTTCTCTCCTTACTGGAGAATAATTGATTTGCAGTAGAGATTGAGAATACTACAGCCACTTCTTATTTAGCTTGAGTAGGAGTGGCTATTTCTAGAACTACTGGAAGTTCTAAGTTGTCAGTAAAAAGGTTGATGATTTCTCTAAGACAGGCCTCTTAATTTTGGATAAATACTTTTCAGGGCTATTTTTTATGATGTTATTGAATTATGTACTCCTGCCTGCTTCCCACTATTAGACAGTACAACTGCTATGACCTTACACATGGAAAAGTATCAACTCTCTGATTTTGACTGTAACCTATAATTAATTCAGTTTGAATGATGAAATCGTGTATATGAAGCTCTAGGCTAATATATTTGGATGTTTCTATGTAGTCTATAGATTTTCCCCTTTGTCAAGGTAATTTCTAGTTCATTATTGGTAAGTAATCATGAATAGTGCATATGTATAGACTTATGACTCAAAAGAATGTATAAGTGTGATTTAGTAGCAATAAAATACATTCAACTCAGTACATAACAATAAAGAATTTATAAATTAGCAACATTTAACTTCTCTTATTTGTCTTAATTAAGATAAGGGTATTTAGCCAAAAAAGTATCTGATTAGCCAAAATATGTATCAGTCAAGCTTTCCAGGGAAATGAAAGTAGGTGCTCTATCATTACATATTTTAAAAATTTAATTTGAAATAATTTCAAACTTACAGAATCACTTTAAGAATAGCACAAGGGACTCCAATTATCCTTCACACATACTCACCAGTTGTTAACATTTTGCCACTTTTCCTTAATCATACTTTCTTTTAGATAGTAGGCATAATACTATTATCTAGCAATAGTTTATATTCAAATTTTGCCAGTTGCTCCAGTAATGTCCCAATAATGTCCTTTTTGGCAATGCAGGATCACACATTCAGTTGTCATTTGACTTTAGTCTCTAATTAGAATGTTACCTCAGCCCTCTTTGTCTCTTGTGATATTGATATTTTCAAAGATTATAGGCATATGTTTTGTAGAATGTACTTCAGTTTGTATTCATCTTATGTTTCCTCATGTTTAAATTCAGGTTATGCATTTTGGGCAGGAATATCATAGAAGAAATGTTGTGTCCTTTAAGCTACATCACATTTCCCATCACCAGTGATGTTAACTGATTTTAAAATGATGTCTGCTGGTTTGCTCCGCTGTTTGTAATTAATAGGTAATTTGCGGAGAAATGCTTCGATACTATGTAAATATAGTATATCATTCTTCATATATCACCCAACAGTATTAGTGGCTGTTGATGATTCTTAGAACAAATTATTAATATAATGGTTGCAAAATGGTGATTTTCTAATGCCATCATCTTTATCATCACTGGGGTTTTTTTTGGTACTAAAGGCATTCAAACATACTTGGCTCTGTCATTTTTCAGTCTCTAGCAGACGCTAAGAAGCAAATAAGAAGACAGAATGTTCAGAAAAAAAGGAAACCACACTGACAGCATAAGTGGCAGGTTGTAGAGGAAAAGAGGGAAAAAAATATAATGATAAAATCTAAAAACTTAAAAAGCAGAGCAGTATGTGTGTGCCTCTAAGTTGAACACTTTAGATCGTAGTTTATTTCTCATCTTGAGTGACAGAGGCATAAAAAGTCCCCACTGCAGAGGCAAATACTTGGCTTAGGAAATTACTCTAGACTGTTCTAACCCTTTGCTTTAAAGTTTATCCCACAGTTTTCATCGTGTTGATTTCATGTCCAGAATTTCTTTCTGTTGGATTTGGTTGGTTTGTATGACATATTGGTTTAGCCTGTTTCCAAGATGAAACATTTTGAATTTTACCTTGGGCTCCAGTCACTGTATCCCTTAGGTAAATAATGCCCACCTTGGGCTTCCCTGATGGCTCAGTGGTTAAGAATCTGCCTGCCAATGCAGGGGACATGGGTTCGAGCCCTGGTCCAGAAAGATACCACATGCCATGGAGCAACTAAGCCCGTGTGCCACAGCTACTGAGCCCGCATGCCTAGAGCCCGTATTCCGCAACAAGAGAAGCAACAGCAATGAGAAGCCCACTCACTGCAATGAAGAGTAGCTCCTGCTCGCCACAACTAGAGAAAGCCCGCGCACAGCAATGAAAACCCAACGCAGCCAAAAATAAATAAATAAAATAAATTTATAAAAAAAATAATGCCCACCTCTGTGCTTGAGATAGGAAACTTCAGCCTAAGCTTCTGTTTCCCTGGCTCTCGCTTACTTGGGAGATGAGATGCGAGAGAACCCACTGATGTCATTTAGTGAGAGGTTATATAAAATTATACCCTTTAGTAGCTTCTAAGGTCACCTAGAGGTCACTTTTATAGACCAGTATAATAGTTGACAAATTATGAATTAATTATTAATAATCAATATATTAATATATATTCACTAATGATTAATGATCAGTGAATTAATAGAAAATGACTCTGAGGCATTGAGAAGATATAAACACATGTTCAACATAATTTATTTAATAAATAAGGAAAAAGTGTATCTATGAATAAGCAAAAATAGAATTATTATTTTATATGCTTTTACACTTAAAACATACTTAACACTTTTTGTCATTTTTTTAACTTTCTTTTTATGCAGCAGGTTCTTATTATTTAACTGTTTTATAAATATTAGTGTATACATGTCAATCCCAATCTCCCAATTCATCCCACCCACACACCCACCACTTTCCCCCTTGGTGTCCATATGTTTGTTCTCTACATCTGTGTCTCTATTTCTGCCCTGCAAACTGGCTCATCTGTACCATTTTTCTAGATTCCACATATATGCGTTAATATATGATATTTGTTTTTCTCTTTCTGACTTACTTCACTCTGTATGACAGTCTCTACAAATGACCCAATTTCGTTCCTTTTTATGGCTGAGTAATATTCCATTGTATATGTGTACCACTTCTTCTTTATCCATGCGTCTGTTGATGGGCATTTAGGTTGCTTCCATGACCTGGCTATTGTAAATGGTGCTGCAATGAACATTGGGGTGCATGTGTCTTTTTGAATTATGGTTCTCTCTGGATATATGCCCAGGAGTGGGATTGCTAGATCATATGATAATTCTATTTTTAGTTTTTTAAGGAACCTCCATACTATTCTCCATAGTGGCTGTATCAATTTACATTCCCACCAACAGTGCAAGAGGGTTCCCTTTTCTTCACACCCTCTCCAGCGTTTGTTGTTTGTAGATGTTCTGATGATGCCCATTCTAACTGGTGTGAGGTGATACCTCATTGTAGTTTTGATTTGCATTTCTCTAATAATGAGTGATGTTGAGCAGCTTTTCATGTGCTTCTTGGCCATCTGTATGTCTTCTTTGGAGAAATGTCTATTTAGGTCTTCTGCCCATTTTTTGATTGGGTTGTTTGTTTTTTTTAATATTGAACTGCATGAGCTGTTTATATATTTTGGAGATTAATCCTTTGCCCATTGATTCGTTTGCAAATATCTTCTCCCATTCTGAGGGTTGTCTTTTCGTCTTGTTTATGGTTTCCTTTGCTGTGCAAAGGCTTTGAAGTTTCATTAGGTCCCATTTGTTTATTTCTGTTTTTACTTCCATTACTCTAGGAGGTGGATCAAAAAAAATCTTGCTGAGATTTATGTCAAAGAGTGTTCTTCCTATGTTTTCCTCTAAGAGTTTTATAGTGTCTGACCTTACATTTAGGTCTCTAATCCGTTTTGAGTTTATTTTTATGTATGGTGTTAGGGAGTGTTCTAATTTCATTCTTTTACATGTAGCTGTCCAGTTTTCTCAGCACCACTTATTGAAGAGGCTGTCTTTCCTCCATTGTATATCCTTGCCTCCTTTGTCATAGATTATTTGGCCATAGGTGTGTGGGTTTATCTCTGGGCTTTCTATCCTGTTCCATTGGTCTATGTTTCTGTTTTTGTGCCAGTACTATATTGTCTTGATTACCTTAGCTTTGTAGTATTGTCTGAAGTCAGGGAGTCTGATTCCTCCAGCTCCATTGTCTTATCTCAAGACTGCTTTGGCTTTGGGGTCTTTTGTGTCTCCATACAAATTTTAAGATTTTTTGTTCTAGTTCTGTGAAAAATGCCATTGGTAGTTTGATAGGGGTTGCATTGAATCTGTAGATTGCTTTGGGTAGTATAGTGTATGTTTCATTTGAGTTATTGTATTGCTCATCTCTGTTTGTTTGTTCTTTAATTCTCCTAGATCTTTGTTAAACATTTCTTGCACCTTCTCGATCTTTGCCTCCATTCTTTTTCCGAGGTCTTGAATCATCTTCACTATGATTATTCTGAATTCTTTTTCTGGAAGGTTGTCTATCTCCACGTCATTTAATTGTTTTTCTGGGGTTTTATCTTGTTCTTTCATCTTGTACATAGTCCTCTGCCTTTTCATTTTGTCTATTTTTCTGTGAATGTGGTTTTTGTTCTACAGGCTGCAGGTTTGTAGTTCTTGCTGCTGCTGTCAGCCCTCTGGTGGATAAGTCTATCTAAGAGGCTTGTGCCAGTTTCCTGATGGGAGGGACTGGTGTTGGGTAGAGCTGGGTGCTGCTCTGTTGGGCAGAGCTCAGTAAAACTTTAATTCGCTTGTCTGCTGATGGGTGGGGCTGGGTTCCTTCCCTGTTGGTTGTTTGGCCTGAGGCAACCCAACACTGGAGTCTACCTCGGCTCTTTGGTGGGGCTAATGGCAGACTCTAGGAGGGCTCACACCAAGGAGTACTTCCCAGAACTTCTGCTGCCAGTGTCTTTGTCCCTGCAGTGAGCCACAGCCGCCCCCTGCCTCCACAGGAGACCCTCCAACACCAGCAGGTAGGGCTGGTTCAGTCTCCTATGGGGTCACTGCTCCTTCCCCTGGGTCCCGATGCACACATTACTTTGTGTGTGCCCTCCACGAGTGGAGTCTCTGTTTTCCCCAGTCCTGTTGAAGTCCTGCAATCAAATCCCACTAGGCTTCAAAGTCTGATTCTCTAGGAATTCCTCCTCCCATTGCCAGACCCCCAGGTTGGGAAACCAGATGTGGAGCTCAGAACCTTCACTCCAGTGGGTGGACTTCTGTGGTATGTGTTCTCCAGTTTGAGTCACCCACCCAGCAGTTATGGGATTTTATTTTATTGTGATTGCAGCCCTCCTACCATCTCACTGTGGCTTCTCCTTTGTCTTTGGATGTGGGGTATCTTTTTTGGTAAGTTCCAGTGTCTTCCTGTCAATGATTGTTCAGCATTTAGTTGTGATTCCGGTGCTGTAGCAAGAAGGAGTGAACGCATGTCATTCTACTCCACCATCTTGAACCACTCCTCCACTTTTTGTCATCTTTAATGTCTGTGGTATTCACCAAATAAACGAATAACTTAGCTAATCATATATGGTTGAATGTTCAGATTATTTCCAATTTTTCATAATTCTAAGTAATGTTGGGAAGAACAATTTATAAACAATATACTTATATATAGATAAGTTTATTTCCTTGAAACCCATAAATGTAGAATGTTTGAATTAAAGGGAATGGACAATTCAGAGGACTTTGTCTTACACTTCCAAAGTACCCTTCAGAAAGATGCAGTCATTTGTGGTACCCCCAGCTATGTGAGTGTTAACATGATTTTATGTTTGTAATTTAATAACTAGGATATATTTTATTTCCATCACCAGTGAATTGTTTTCAAATGTTTGTTGGTATTTAATATCCCTTTTCATTTTTCTATTTATGTCTTTTCTCATTTTTGAATTCTTTTGTTTTTTTCTGTTAATGATTTATGAGAGTCAATATTAAGGAGATAAATACCTCCTTGCATCTGTACACATATTCTTTTATATCTGATAGTAGAATATTGAATTCTTCTTCCTGGATACTTCATAGGTTCAATATTAAGTATTTTATAATGTCTTGTTCCAGTTTTGAATAGGATATTTCCTTCCTTTATGATTGTATTCATTTTATATATTTATATGTTATTGCTCTCACCAGTCACTCTCCTAAACTCTCATATTCATTTTAATAGTTCATGCAGTTGATTCTCATGAATTTTCTAGTAGACAATGATACTACCTGTGAATAGTAGTAAATACCTCTTTCTTTGCAATGTATTTTCCCTTTTCTCTTTATCTTATTTAATTGACTAACATTTCCAGAAAAATGCTAACTTATAGTAGTGATAATGAGCATCCTTTTTTTTTTTTTTTTTTGACCACAGAGTGCAGCTTGCAGGCTTGTGGGCTCTTTCCCCAACCAGGGATTGAACCCAGGCCCTTGGCAGTGAAAGCACAGAGTCCTAACCACTGGACTGCCAGGGAATTCCCTCTTATTCCTGTCTTTAAATGGGTTGAAATTTAACACTAAGTTTTAATATTTAACCTTATAGTTTAAATTATGTGGAAACTTCAATTAGATAACCTAGAGCATACTTCTTCAATACCAAAAAAAAAAGACCTCACTTTTAAGTAAATTTTTAGAGAAATAATCTGAGCCATTCCTAGATTTGAAATGCTGAGTAAAATGTGAAAAGCATTTTGTAGGATTCTCAAGCTTTTTGCATGACAAAAATTATGTATACTTATGGTCTATTTCTTTATAAAATTAGGAAATATGGGTTGGATTTAATTAACATTTCCCATTCTTTTTAGGTAATTAAAGCATTAAGCCTAGTGCTCAGCATTTTAAAGAATCTTATGTACTTTATTATTTGTTGACTGCTTATTTTTACAAAAAAAGATAGCTCAAAACTTTCAGTAAACTTGTAAAAATGATCTGTAACCATTCACACTTGCTAAACGCAAAATGGTTTGAGTGGATATAGAACAAAACCCAGAGCAAAACAAAAGCAGAAACAAATTTATTGAATTTAGTCAACTGACTTTTTCTTTGTAATATATATTATTCTAAATGCCTATTTGGTTTAATTGCTCTTTATCACATCAGTACAGTTGGCTTTTGTTCAATGCTATGATCCCAGATGAAATGGAAATGTTCTTTTCACATTTTAAAAGGTGTTTTGAATTTTGTACGTATTTCCTCTTCTTTGAATATAATCCATTTAATTTTTATGTAGGAACATTAATATTTTCAAACAAGAAATGCAGAGAAATGAAATTGATGATCAACAGATTTGGGTTCAAAGAGCTAGTTTCCGGGCTTCCCTGGTGGTGCAGTGGTTGAGAGTCCACCTGCCAATGCAGGGGACACGGGTTCGTGCCCCGGTCCGGGAGGATCCCACATGCCGTGGAGCGGCTGGGCCCGTGAGCCATGGCCGCTGAGCCTGCGCCTCCGGAGCCTGTGCTCTGCAATGGGAGGGGCCACAGCAGTGAGAGGCCCGTGTCCCGCAAAAAAAAAAAAAAAAAAAAAAAAAAGCTAGTTTCCAGTTCTGCCATTTAGAACGTTTATTCATGAATGTTATGACTACCCCTACAATATAAATTGAGGTTCTAAAGAAAGTCCCTATTTGTATCATTCATGTTCTGTTTTTCTAAATATTTTAGTTGAGAAACAAGAAAATCACTGAAATAATGCTTCTAGGGTTATAAGCATCCAAATAGTAAAGGGTGTTTTGTTTATGAGAGTGTCCCTACATTTTTAACTGCCATTCACTCTCAAGTTAGATCTAGGAAATTTGTATCTGACTGTAATTTTCCCCTTTAAACTATAGTGATCAACCTTTTGGCAGAGTGTTAGAAACTTGATTATTTGCAGTTTGTGTGCATTTTTAAGGCATTGCTTGCTCGGTTTTCCTCCTAGCCTCCTCCCTCCTTCCTCCTAGCCTCCTCCCTCCTTCCTATCCCTCTCCTTTTCTTCCTACCTTCCTTCGTATTTTTTTCTTTTGCTTCCCTTGCTCCAGATTTAAGCAATTTCAGAGACATAGTCTTAAAAGTAGCTAGGTTCTATAATTATATTAATTATATGTTTTCTATTATTGTCATATAGTGATTCAAAACCTTGGCAATTCATTGCAAGTGTGATGCTGATACAGAGTGGCCTGGGATGATGAGAGGGGAGGAGGAAGGGAGAGAGGGAGGGAGAAAGGGGAAAGAGAGGAGGAGAGAGAAAGAAGGAGGGAGGGACCGAGGGAAAGAGAATGAGAGATTGGAAAGCAGTGGGTCTAATTTATTTTTTTTAATATCTTTATTGGAGTATAATTGCTTTACAATGTTGCGTTAGTTTCTGCTTTATAACAAAGTGAATCAGCTATATACATATATCCCCATATCTCCTCCCTCTTGTGTCTCCCTCCCACCCTCCCTATCCCACCCCACTATGTGGTCACAAAGCACCTCGTAGAATGAGTTTGGGAGTGTTCCTCCCTCTGCTATATTTTGGAAGAGTTTGGGAAGGATAGGTGTTAGCTCTTCTTTAAATGTCTGATAGAATTCGCCTGTGAAGCCATCTGATCCTGGGCTTTTGTTTGTTGGAAGTTTTTTAATCACAGTTTCAATTTCAGTGCTTGTGATTGGTCTGTTTATATTTTCTATTTCTTCCTGGTTCAGTATCGGCAGGTTGTGCTTGTAAGCTGGCATGCCATAGTGGAAAGTGCAGTGCACTAGGGGACCCGAGTTCCTGTGTGATGTAGGTAAGTCACTTCACCTGTTGGGGGCAGGAGGGTCACATCTATTAAAAAAACAGAGGCAGCAAGGACCTAATGTATAGCATAGGGAACCGTATTTAATATCTTGTAATAGCCTATAATGGAAAAGACATATATATATATGTATATATATACATATAATATGTATGTATAATTGAATCACTTTGCTGTACACCTGAAATTAATACAACACTGTAAATCAACTATATTTCAATAATTTTTTTTTTAAATGGAGGGAATTTTCATCTCTAAGATCACTAGAATATAAATTCCATCAGGACAAGAATTTTGTCTCTCTTGTCCTCTGATGTATCTCCAGCACCCAGAACAGTGTCTGGTACAGTGTAGATGCTCAATAAATAAATCTTGTTGAATGAGTGAGGTCATTTCCAACTCTACTGTTGAATAATAGTTTAACAATTGTTCAAGAAAAGACAGTAGCATGGCAATGGTAAATGTAAACTTTAGCTAATACAGGGTGTTTGCTTGCTGTCTCCTGACACACAGCCTCTAACATCTCTAAAGACAGTAGCTAAAGTGGTGCCCTGATAGGTGCCTAAGGATTTAGATCTCCTCGCCTTATGCTCCTATGAAAAAAAACCCCAGGAGACTTCCCTCATGGTGCAGTGGTTAAGAATCCACCTGCCAATGCAGGGGACATGGGTTAGAGCCCTGCTCTGGGAAGATCCCACATACTGCAGAGCAACTAAGCCCATGTGCCACAACTACTGAGCCTGCACTGTAGAGCCCGTGAGCCACAACTACTGAGCTCGTGTGCTACATCTACTGAAGCCCACGTGCATAGAGCCCATGCTCCACAATAAGAGAAGCCACCTCAATGAGAAGCCCGCGCACTGCAACGAAGAGTAGCCCCTGCTCGCCACAACTAGAGAAAGCCCACGTGCAGCAATGAAGACCCAACACAGCCAAAAATAACTAAATAAATTAATAAATAAATAATTTAATTAATTAAAACAAAAAGAATCTGCCTGCCAATGCAGGGGACACTGGTTCGACCTCTGGTCTGGGAAGATCCCACATTCCATGGAAGAACTAAGCCCGTGCACCACAACTACTGAAGCCTGCGTGCCTAGAGCTCGTGCTCTGCAACAAGGGAAGCCATCACAATGAGAAGCCCACACACCGCAATGAAGAGTAGCCCCTGCTCGCTGCAACTAGAGAAAGCCCGCGTACAGCAATGAAGACCCAACGCAGCCAAAAATAGATAAATAAATTTATTAAATAAATAAAAGATTTGCTTTAAAGAAAAAAAAAGAAAACCTCAGGAAACCTCATTTCTAATCCTGGATTTCCCACTAGCTGCATGATTTTGGTTTTTTCACTTTCTTGGAAAAAATTTTTTTCTCATATGAAAAATGTCGTATTGGTTAGACTACTTTAATCATACATTTATTCATCCATTCATTCTTTCAACATACATTTATGGAATGCCAGTTTGTGTAAGGGGTTGAAATGCATAAAGAAACTGATTTATCAGATCATTAAATTTCTAAAATTCTGTGACTGTACAAGTGTCTTTATAGGTACAGGCATTAAAAAGGAATCACTAAACTAAAACTATTTCCTGAGTTTGGCTTTATAATTTTTAATTATATTTTATTCCAAAAGGAAAAATTAGTTATTATATTTATATTAGGTACTTAGACTCCCACCTTTATTTTTTAATCAGAAGAAAAAATTAATTAAGCTATTTCAGCTTAATTCTTCAGCAAGGACTAAGTCTTGATTCCAGTGAACGTTAGCTTTTCCTGCTGGATTTATTAGATGATGATTTTTTAAATATCTGATTTTAATAAACCCCAATATTATAAGCAGAAGCTTTAATAAATACCACCATGTATTTCTTCAAGTTTTCTTTTTTCTCGCCTCAGCATAGAAAAGAAATACTGGCATTTTCTAAAATGTTCTCGCCTGGCTGATTCTGTGTGAGTATAAAATGGTTATAATTTGCCATACTTTTGTGGTTTATAAAAAAGGGGAAAATATGACTAATTTCTTGCAAGTACATGTGGCTTCTATATGGATATTTTGTGAGGATGGGAGTGATTGGCATGATCCATCTCTGACCCACAGACCCTTTCGTTATATCTGAATGGTTGTACCTTGATGTTCTTATCTGGTGTCAGTTATTGCACTGTGTTCTCACTCTCCTTTTTGACCTAACAGATGCACGAACTTGTAAGTTCAAACTGACCCGTTATGTTTTAGAATGTCACATCACAGCATGGTCTTCCTGCAGCTGCAATTGCTGCTTCCTGTCTGTTGGCTGCAACACCATGTTGCTTGAGTTTGGACATCAGTGGGTTCTTGGTGGTTGTGCTACTGCCAGGGTGGGCCAGACATTCAGCAAATGGTTTCGTAATGAGATTGGATTCCTTTGCTTAAAGTTGTCCATACTTTTGACTTCTGACTTGCTTTTGTTTAAAGAAAGAGTTATTTGTATTTAGACAAAGAGAAATCATATATTACTTCAGGTGTTTGACTTATTGATTCACTTGGAAAGCCTAGGGATGGGCGCTATGTTTTGGAGAAGCTAATGGTCAATTTTTAAATTGATCAGGATTCATGATAGGAGCACCTTGGTGCCTTCATTGACTGTATAAATATTTTTTATTGTCAGTTTCCAGTCTAGAGCTATTCTAGTGGTGTGGGAGATAGATGAATGAACTTAATGAGGACCCAAATTTGACAAAGCGATTAATATAAAAGAAGACAAATCCTATATGTAATTAACTATAAATACAAGATTGAAAAATATAAGTGATAGAAGAGAGGTACATGTAAGTGCTCAAAACGTTCAGAGGATGAAGAAATAACTTCTAGTTAAGGGGCCAGAGGAGGCATAGAGGAAGGACACTAGAGTTTGATTTTGGACTTTAAGTAGGTGTTGAGGTTGCAATCCAGATCGGGAATAATGTGAGCAAAGGTACAGAAATAAGGAAATCCTTGGTATATACTGCGATCAATGACTAAAAGTAAGGTAGTCTTACCACTAAACTATTAAGTGTTGGAAAAGAAGCCTTACTGGTTTTGTAGCTGTGTTTTGGCATTTCTTCCTTTTTAAAATTTATTTATTTATTTTTGGCTGTGTTGGGTTTTTGCTGCTGCACGCGGGCTTTCCCTAGTTGCGGCGAGCGGGCTTCTCACTGTGCTGGCTTCTCTTGTTGCAGAGCACGGGCTCTAGGAGTGCAGGCTTCAGTAGTTGCAGCATGCGAGCTCAGTAGTTGCGGCACACGGGTCATAGAGTGCGCAGATTTCAGTAGTTGTGGCACGCGGGGTCAGTGGTTGTGGCTTATGGGCTCTGGAGTGCAGACTCAGTAGCTGTGGCGCACAGGCTTAGTTGCTCCACAGCATGTGGGATCTCCCCAGACTGGTGCTCGAACCCATGTCCCCTTCACTGGCAGGCGGATTCTTAACCACTGTACCACCAGGGAAGTCCCTTTTTTTTTTTTTTTTGGCATTTCTTCATTTTAAAAATACACCAGAACTCAAACACTGGAAACATTTAACCTCTGAAATGCCAGACCTGAGCTCAAATTTTCCTCCAGTCCTAGAAAGAGCAGTTTCTTCTGTTCAAGTTTGATTTTTCACTTGTCATCTTCCTTCTATTTCCTTCTGCTTTCTCTGAAATGATAACCTTATTCTATTAGCTGAGCTATCTCTTTTGTTTTTTTTTTATTTCTAATGGCTCATCTACATTTTATTTCTAATGGCTCATCTAAAGCCTCTCCCAATGTAAAAATAAAACAGATTCCTGTGTCTATGGCTTTCACTTTCTCTTCTTTCTTTAAAGGTAAATTTACCAAGTGTCTTATTTACTTGCTGTCTCCATTTTCTTCTCTATATTTACTCCTCAACTCCCTGCAACCTGATTCCCTTACTCATGACTCCATTCAAAGTGCCTGGCCAGTGGAAATTAGGTGGAAATATTGCATGCAGTGTTCAGAAAGCACTCTTACAGGAAAGGGGTATTCCTTCTATCTTTCCTTCATGCTTGCTGGAATGCAGGTATGATGGCTGGAGCTCAAGCAATTATCTTGGCCTATGAAGTAATGGCCATGGCTTGAGAATGATGGAGCAGCCCATGGAAGGAGCCTATATTCCTCATGACTTTGAGAAGCTACTCTAGCTACCCTGAACTGTTTGCCTTTGGAAAGAGAAATAAATTTCTTTTTATTTAAGCTGCTGTTATTTTGGATTTTCTGTCACTTTTTTTAGCTACACCAACTTCTAACTAACATAATGAGTAATGTTAAGCATTTTTATAAGGCTTATAATATTACTTATGCACCAGTGATTCCCAAATCCAGGTCACTGTCTTTCTCCTGAACTTCAGTTGATTCAGGATTTCCTGCTGAATTTATCCTCATGTATACCTATGCACATCTCAAATTCAGCGTGTTTAAAGATGAAGTTATTTTTTCTAATTCCCTTCCTATGTTTTCAATCTCAGTTAATGTGACCCAGAACAGACACTAAACAGGAATTATGAACTTGACCACCCCCTGAACTTTAACTGTCCTCTCTTCTTAATCTTTATTATTACAGACTTACTTTCGACCCTAATCATCATTCTCTTGCAATACTTCTATAATCTTCTAACTAATCTTTCTACTTCAAATCTTGTCACATCTCTAATCCATTTACTAATCTGTCACCACAGTTGTATTTCTGAATAGAAATCTGTTTTTTCTGAAAGAAATACTATCTTGCTTAAAATTCTTCCATGGCTTTACCTTACCGACTAGATGAAGTAGAATCTTCCTAGCATGGCATGCAAGGCCCTCCATGAACTGTCTCCTGCCTACTTTCCCAGCTTTATCTCTACCAAATTGCCTTTCTGTTGCACATTATTCTTTCAGTATTTTTTCCCTGCCTTGGTTACCTTTTCCCCATCTTCAGTTCTATATTTAGACTTTCTAAAAATTTATTGAAGTATAGTTGATTTACAATGTTGTGTTAGTTTCTGCTGTACAACAATGTGTATAATATATATATATATACATTCTTTTTAAAATATTTTTTCCATTATTGTTTATCACAGGATATTGTACTATACAGTAGGACCTTGTTGTTTATCTATTCTATATATAATAGTTTGCATCTGCTAATCCTAAACTCCCAATCCATCCCTCCCCCACCTCTCTCCCCCTTGGCAACCACCAGTCTGTTCTCTATGTCTGTGAGTCTTTTTCTGTTTCATGGGTAACTTCATTTTGTCATATTTTAGATTCCACATATAAGTAATATCATATGGTATTTGTCTAGATTTAGACTTTTAATTGAATAATAGTATACACAGTTCAATTTTTATGTCCTTTCTGAAGACTTTTCTCACCAACCCCAGGGAGAATTGACCATTCTCTCAGGTCTGCCTCACTTCACTCTCAGACTTGTATACTAATATCCATAACACTGGAAGATAATTGAGAGTAGAGAGTTGGTTATATGCATCTTTGCATCCTCAACCCTTACCAAGGTACCTGACAGAAGTATGTACCTAATAAATGTTTATTATATTAATTAATTGAGTGGATAATAGTAGTATTAGAAATGAGAAGTAAATTTTAATTACAGGCATATGAAAGAGGGAAAATCAGCAGGGTTTAGTCACTGATTGGATGAGGGAGGTAAGGGAAAGAGAAAGGCCCAAGATTACCCTGCTATTTTAAGCCTCAATAATGAGAGGATATGGTTATATACTAGGAAAATATGGAATGCAGGGAGGAATAAGTTTGGAATGGAAGCTGAGATCTGTTTTGGGCATCTTAACTTTGATATGCTAGTGGTATAGACAGGTGAGAATTGGATGAAAATTTCCTGGAGTGTCATTAGATTCCCTGTACAACTAAAACATCCTCTCACTGGATTATTAACGGACATCACAGGATGTAATTGGTCAGTTTAGGCTGAGAGGAAACACTAGGAACCACAAGATTCACAAGACTGAAGAAACACGAGGCAGGATTCAGGTATGGACCAGGAAACAGGCATCATTGGGAATAAACAGTCTGGTTTCTTCCATCATGTAGGGCTCTCTGCCACTATATCAGATTCACATGTGTAGCCACTATGCCTCAGATGTTTTATGTCAAAAGAGACTGTTGTAGTTTCAAACAATTGCTTATATCTGATCCCAAGACACTTGATAACTAACCTCTAAACCCTTCTGTCAATAGCGAGTATAAAGGATTTGCTAAAAGTCCCCCTCTCCTAATATGAATAAATTCGTGTATCAAAAAGTTATTGCAAAAACTTGACAATGCAATCATAAGATGAGAACCAGAAACATCAAGAAAACCACAGATTGCTAGTTAGTGCTTCAGTTGCACTTGTTTCTGGCAAAAAATGCTAAAATAAGTAAAAAAAAAAGATAGAGATCATCATAGTAATATTATTCTCCAGATTTTTTTAAGAAAGAAAAAAGGAAAACAAAGAAGCAAACAATCCCAGTTTAGCTCCTAGGAATTATTCACAGAGACTTTTGCAGCAGCCTGCCAGGAAAATCTCTTCTCAGAATTATTGTCACTTTTTCATGAGAATATCTGAAAAATCAATCTCCAAGTTGAGCCAGAATTCAATAAATGAATTCAGTGAATTAAATGTTTACTTAGCATGCTAAATCCCGAGGATAAAAATGAAAAGAGACACATTCCCTGACTTCAGGAAACTCACAGTTTAATGAAGGAATTCTATACCTAGGTTTAGAAATATTTTTAAAGCCAATCTTATCTCAAGAAGACACTTGCAGAAGGGCAATTATGCACACATATAACAGAATTGTGAACTTTGTGTTCAGAGCCCAGTAGTCTCGGAGTACTTACTATACCAAATGACATGAAAACTCCTCTGACTCTTGAATTGTTATCTTTTGGGAAGTTCATTGATCCATATCCAAGGGCATTCCTGAGTTGAGATCCCAGCCTTACTAGAGGGTTAGCAAGAACAGCAGTTCCAAATAACTGGAAAAAGTCTAGATTCATGTTACCAAATAGACTATGTACTATTGGTAGGACAGAGTTCTGGGTAAATTTTGAAGCAAAGATACATGTTCCAGGGAGCCATAGTTTCTG
Source organism: Lagenorhynchus albirostris (assembly GCF_949774975.1). NCBI lineage: Eukaryota > Metazoa > Chordata > Mammalia > Artiodactyla > Delphinidae > Lagenorhynchus > Lagenorhynchus albirostris. The sequence continues at coordinate 49,243,233 of NC_083116.1, forward strand.
AAGTTCACAGTCTAGTGATTTGTTAGATATTTTGGATTAGCCGGATAAATGAGCTGCATATCTTGATTAGCTGGTTAACTCCACCAGGAGTTAGATATATGTTTTGAGATAATCATACGTTATTGCCATCCAACATGCTCTAAGGATTATTTATTTTCTTTCTTTTTTTTTTCAACTGGTACTCAAGATATTTTATTTTAGCATATGGCTAGAGTTTGATTTCATCTATCTTGTCACTTGATGAGGCAAGTTGCCTTTGTCCCCGTGCATTGTAGCCGATGCAGTGTCTCTACTTATAAGACATTAAAGGGTATGTCTCACTTTAAATATATTAAAAGAAACTCCAATTATACAATTTAAGATTTTTAATATCAGCCTTTGGTTGAATCTCTCTTGGATTAATGTTTACTGGAGGTCAAAAAGAATGGTTAACTATCTATATTGACTGCAGAGAAAGCTACCGTTCATTCTAACCTACATTTGTAGCTTTTTAGGAAGGTATTCCTGGCAATTGCTGCAGTTGGCTTCTTCAAATTTAATGGGAACCAAGATTCAGAACTGGTTTTGAGGGACCAGTGGGAAGAGTCTGGAAAATAGCCATTGGTTAAGCTGAACCTGGCCCAGATACTTTAAAGCCTTGGGGATATATTTAGATAAGGATTATTTCTTAACTTATCAAGTCACTGTCAGAGGAGGAGGCCAGAATCAAAGAGGAGATGAGGATCAGAAAGGTCAGAGCAAATCAAGCACAGAGCATTGCTAGGTGTCAGGCAATAAGCTGGGCATAAGAACGAGGTTTGAGGAGTGCATAAGTACCATTTATTGAGACATTTTCCTAAGTCCTGAACACATCACCTCGTTTATTTTCACTTTGCCTTATTTTTTAAAAAAATTTACTAGTGATAAATTGAGTTAGAGTGGTTAAATAATTTGCCCAAATTCCATAACTAAAAATTGGTGTCAATGAGATTCAAACCTAAATCTGCTTGCCACCAGAACCATTGCTCTTAACCAAGAATTCTGAACTGTCAAAAAGTTGAACGTGTGATCTGGAACACAATAGATTGTAATGACTTATATGGGAATAGAATCTTAAAAAGAGTGGGTATATGTATATATGTATAACTGATTCACTTTGCTGTATAGCAGAAACTAACACAACATTGTAAATCAACTATACTCCAATAAAAATGAATTTAAAAAATAAAATAAAACAGAAAAAAAGAATCAGACTGATGAGCCAATTCAAGGGTCTAAGAGAAAAGCGTTAGGAGAGGAAAGAGGAACACCTTGCATACTTCAGGCATAGAGTCTGGGAGGGTAGAGGAGAGGCAAATCGATGATAACATGGAGAGTTTCTGGGGTGTTAAATATCTCTTCCGCTTAACTTGCAGGTTAACATCTGCTAAAGATTTTTCTTTTTATAGTTGTGGTTTGAATTATTAATGTGATTCTGATACTGTGATTGGGAGTTATTGAAACTAGAATTTGGGGGCATAGGGAAAAATACAATCTTTACCTGAATGGGAAATGTCAAGATAGCTTTATAGTAACTCAATGGGTTTTCTTCTGGGGGGAGAGGGAGATGGGGGGAGGACTATAGCAAGTAATTGTATTATAAGTTCTGGATCTTAAGAAGGAATTTCTGTAGTCATCTAAATAAGATTTCACTTTCAGAATTAAATCTGTGTATGGACAGGATTGCATTCTGTACCTTTCAATTTTCATCAGGTTCTGGTTTCATGTCTTATTTCCTTTGAAGAAGGTGATTATGGGGCAGTATCCATGTTATCATATGGATCTGTGCCCGGCCCATTAGAAATATTGTCCTAACACCCTGCAAAACTTATTTTATTGAATATAGAAATGTTTGCATGTTTCAACATGCACGATGAGTCAGTGTAGGTAGGAGATACATAGATATCTTTCATTATGGGATTATCGTTTCATAGTGCTCACCACTTCTCTCAGATTGCATCAGCCCTAAGAAACTTCCGTGTGTTGTTTGCATTTAACTGCTTGTTTACATTTCACAGCAATGATTTTTGTTACTGTTGCTTTTTTTAAACTCTAAAATATTCCAGCTTTTGTTATGATATTTCTTGCCCTCCTAGGAGCACTATCTGGATTACACACCTATGCACATCCCTAGATGTTTTAGAGATGACAATTCTGCTACTGGTGATCACTATCAGTATGTCCTTGCTACTAGGATATAAACTTCCAATACTTTGTAGATTCCTGTGTTCCTGTAGATTCCTGTGTTAGGAATAGAATGGTGAGCAAGATAGACTGGCTCTGTGTACGTCACCTCTGTCATATTTCTTTATTCTTCTTGGACTCAAAGTTGATGCTTAATGAAGCTTGGACAAATAATTGGTTGCATTGAACTGGGGGAGGTCTACAATCACTATATAATCTATCAGTTATCCATATAGGTGTAGGTTGTGGCTGAAACTATTCTATGCAGTGACTAGTCCAATGTTTCTCAAAGGGTGGGTTTCTTGCACTATCTGCATTAGGATCCCCTGGGATGCTTAATAAAAATGTAGATTTTCTGCTCTTTCCCCAAAGGTGTGGTGCAGTGCTTGGAATTTGCACATTAACAAGCTCTTCACTTGATTCCATCGCACCTCAATAACTATGATACTAGGCAATATTTATTGAGTACTTATTATACCAGGCATTATGTTAAGCACCATATATATATGTATATATATATATATAATTTAATTCTCATAACAACCTATGATATAGGGTCTTTTTGTTGCTATTAGGAGAGGACTCTAAAGCACAGAGACATTAAGAAACTTTTAGAACCACTAGTGATTCTATCTGAAGGGAGCAGAATATGCCACCCTAAAATAAGCCATTTTGGCATATTGATTATTTTGAATTAAAGTTACTTAAGAAGCAGCCAGTGCAAAAAAGGCACTCTGACCCTCCTTTGTCCTTCTGAAAGCAGGAAATAAATCTCCTATGTGAAAGGTACCCTCCCTGTACCAGGAGAGTAGAAGGCATTCTTCTCACCAGAGACAGGGAATTTAGGGCCATGAAGGCTGTATAAACAAACCTTGCTACTTCTTAACTAATTTACTACCTGAAGCCCAAACTTGTTTGTCTTGTCAGTTCTTCACAAATTCATTGTTTCTTTGTCTAAAAGGTGTAAAAGCCGCCTGCTTTGGGTGCTTCTTTGAATGTCATATTTCTGTGAGCTCTCTCGTACATATGAAACTAAATTGGTTTTTCTCCTGTTTATGTATTTTGTCAATTTAATTATTAGACCAGCCAAAGAATCTAGAAGGGAAGAAAGGAGAAGTCTTCCTCCCTTACAGATCCCTTTGGTTGAATTTACTTGGTATCAAATTATTCAGGTAGTTCATTCAAAAATTCAGTAAGCCTGACCACTTTGGTGTCAAATAGATACGCTGCTTATCTCAAAGATCAGAGCCCCATCCTCCAGTGCTTCTATTATGAGAGGCTGCGAGTGACAACAATCTTGTCAGTGGGAAGTCTATAGTAGGGTCTGATGATTTGTGTATTTACTGACCTTTTCTACCTTTCTTAACACCCTAAAAAGAAGGTAATGAAAAACTGCTGGGATATTTTCAGCAAGTAGGATTTGGGTTTCTTCTGCACGCAGGTGCTTTCTTTCAGATGTGTATGCTCTTAAGAAGTTTAAACTGTTAGTGATCAAATGGAGTAAAATAGGGTACTTGCCCAACATCTTATCGTATATGTTGCTGAGTAATCAGACCAAAAGATAATTGAAAAAACAGATTGCCAGTTCTTAATTATTGATATTTTAAGGCAGTAGGGTATAATGGAAATGACACTTGATTCTGTGGCTCTGTGACCTTGGGAGGACAGTTGATTTGAGGATCAGAGATGAGATCATAGTTGTTATATATGAGATTGATCCCTAAAGCTTAGATCAGTTTCTAGTTCCATCTGCATACAGCACCCAAAAAGGGAAGTATTCAGAGTCCTCCCCTTTGCATATAGAGAAGACTAGTACAACATTTTAATGTGTCTCATTAACAAAGGACACATGTTGAATTGGAAGCAGATTTGATTAAAGGATGGAAAGAAGGGAGAAAGGAAACACCATGCCTGCTAATCTCTCTCATTAAGTATAGAATTCATTAGAAAGGAATTCGTGGAAAAAATAATTTAAGGGTATACGTTGATAAAATCATTTGGTGATGTGCTCTTCATTTTGACTAAGAACAGCTGTAATTACCAAATTGATTAAGAATAGCTATAGGGGCTTCCCTGGTAGCGCAGTGGTTGAGAGTCTGCCTGCTAATGCAGGGGACACGGGTTCGAGCCCCAGTCTGGGAAGATCCCACATGCCACGGAGCAGCTGGGCCCGTGAGCCACAAGTACTGAGCCTGCGCGTCCGGAGCCTGTGCTCCGCAACAAGAGAGGCCGTGATAGTGAGAGGCCCGCGCACCACGATGAAGAGTGGCCCCCTCTTGCCACAACTAGAGAAAGCCCTCGCACAGAAACGAAGACCCAACACAGCAAAAATAAAAAATAAATAAATGAGGCAGAAGGAAATAACTGCCCTTTAAAACAGATTAAAAAAAATAATAAAAAAAAAGAATAGCTATAATCTAGGTTCCTTGCACAATAAAGTATGAATTGCTAAATTGTCCCTTATTTATTCTTGCTTGTTGTATCTTCATAAAAATAATTCCCTATGTATGCTGATCAGATCTTGGAGTTCTTTGGGATATTTTAGGTTTGTTATTTGGATAGTTATTTAATTTAGAAAGATTAAATCAAGAAAATTTTACTCTACCCTGATTGTTAGTGCCTGGGAAATTAAATGAACTAAGAAATGAAAGTCATTTTGTCTTAATAAACATAACAGATAAAAGACAATGACATAGTAGCGTGAACCTTAAAAAATAAAATGAAGTATACTCTGTAAAAGTAAATTCAATTTGCAGAGTATGAAAACAAAATCATTAATATATATTTTTTTTACATCTTTATTGGAGTATAATTGCTTTAAAATGGTGTGCTAGTTTCTGCTTTATAACAAAGTGAATCAGTTATACATATACATATGTTCCCATCTCTCTTCCCTCTTGCGTCTCCCTTCCTCCCACCCTCCTTATCCCACCACTCTAGGGGGCCACAAAGCTGAACTCCCTCTGCTATGCGGCTGCTTCCCACTAGCTATCTATTTTACGTTTGGTAGTGTATATATATCCATGCCACTCTCTCGCTTTGTCACAGCTTACCCTTCCCCCTCCCCATATCCTCAAGTCCATTCTCTAGTAGGTCTGTGTCTTTATTCCTGTCTTACCCCTAGGTTCTTCATGACATTTTTTTTTCTTAAATTCCATATATATGTGTTAGCATACGTTATTTGTCTTTCTCTTTCTGACTTACTTCACTCTGTATGACAGACTCGAGGTCTATCCACCTCATTACAAATACTTCAATTTCGTTTCTTTTTTTGGCTGAGTAATATTCCATTGTATATATGTGCCACATCTTCTTTATCCATTCATCTGATGATGGAAACTTAGGTTGTTTCCATCTCTGGGCTATTGTAAATAGAGCTGCAATGAACATTTTGGTACATGACTCTCTTTGAATTTTGGTTTTCTCAGGGTATATGCCCAGTAGTGGGATTGCTGGGTCCTATGGTACTTCTATTTGTAGTTTCTAAAGGAACCTCCATACTGTTCTACACAGTGGCTGTATCAATTTACATTCCCACAAACAGTGCAAGAGAGTTCCCTTTTCTCCACACCCTCTCCAGCATTTATTGTTTCTAGATTTTTTGATGATGGCCATTCTGACTGGTGTGAGATGATATCTCATTGTAGTTTTGATTTGCATTTCTCTAATGATTAATGATGTTGAGCATTCTTTCATGTGTTTGTTGGCAGTCTGTATATCTTCTTTGGAGAAAGCTCTATTTAGGTCTTCTGCCCATTTTTGGATTGCATTGTTTGTTATTTTGTTATTGAGCTGCATGAGCTGATTGTAAATTTTGGAAATTAATCCTTTGTCAGTTGCTTCATTTGAAAATATTTTCTCCCATTCTGAGGGTTGTCTTTTGGTCTTGTTTATGGTTTCCTTTGCTGTGCAAAAGCTTTGAAGTTTCATTAGGTCCCATTTGTTTATTTTTGTCTTTATTTCCATTTCTCTAGGAGGTGGGTCAAAAAGGATCTTGCTGTGATTTATGTCATAGAGTGTTCTGCCTATATTTTCCTCTAAGAGTTTGATAGTTTCTGGCCTTACCTTTAGGTCTTTAATCCATTTTGAGCTTAGTTTTGTGTATGGTGTTAGAGAGTGATCTAATCTCATACTTTTACATGTACCTGTCCAGTTTTCCCAGCACCACTTATTGAAGAGGCTGCCCTTTCTCCACTGTACATTCCTGCCTCCTTTATCAAAGATAAGGTGACCATATGTGCGTGGGCTTATCTCTGTACTTTCTATCCTGTTCCATTGATCTATCTTTCTGTTTTTGTACCAGTACCAAACTGTCTTGATTACTGTAGCTTTGTAGTATAGTCTGAAGTCAGGGAGCGTGATTCCTCCAGCTCTGTTTTTCGTTCTCAAGATTGCTTTGGCTATTCGGGGTCTTTGGTGTTTCCATACAAATTGTGAAATTTTTTATTCTAGTTCTGTGAAAAAGGCCAGTGGTAGTTTGATAGGGATTGCATTGAATCTGTAGTTTGCTCTGGGAAGTAGAGTCCTTTTCACAATACTGATTCTTCCAATCCAAGAACATGGTATATCTCTCCATCTATTTGTATCATCTTTAATTTCTTTCATCAGTGTCTTATAATTTTCTGCATACAGGTCTTTTGTCTCCTTACGTAGGTTTATTCCTAGATATTTTATTTGTTTTGTTGCAATGGTAAATGGGAGTGTTTTCTTGATTTCACTTTCAGATTTTTCATCATTAGTGTATAGGAATGCCAGAGATTTCTGTGCATTAAAGTTGTATCCTGCTACTTTACCAAATTCATTAATTAGCTCTAGTAGTTTTCTGGTAGCATCTTTAGGATTCTTTATGTATAGTATCATGTCATCTGCAAAGAGTGACAGCTTTACTTCTTTTCTGATTTGGATTCCTTTATTTCCTTTTCTTCCCTGATTTCTGTGGCTAATACTTCCAAAACTATGTTGAATAAGAGTGGTGAGAGTGGGCAACCTTGTCTTGTTCCTGATCTTAGTGGGAATGCATTCAGTTTTTCACCATTGAGGATGATGGTTGCTGTGAGCTTGTCATATGTGGCCTTTATTATGTTGAGGAAAGTTCCCTCTATCCCTACTTTCTGGAGAGTTTTTATCATAAATGGGTGTTGAATTTTGTCAAAAGCTTTCTCTGCATTTATTGTGATGATCATATGTTTTTTCTCCTTCAATTTGTTAATATGGTGTATCACGATTGATTTCCGTATATTGAAGAATCCTTGCATTCCTGGATTAAACCCCACTTGATCATGGTGTATGATCCTTTTAATGTGCTGTTGGATTCTGTTTGCTAGTATTTTGTTGAGAAATTTTGCATCTATGTTCATCAGTGATATTGGCCTGTAGTTTTCTTTCTTTGTGACATCCTTGTCTGGTTTTGGTATCAAGGTGATGGTGGCCTCGTAGAATGAGTTTGGGAGTGTTCCTCCCTCTGCTATATGTTGGAAGAGTTTGAGAAAGATAGGTGTTAGCTTTTCTCTAAATGTTTGATAGAATTCGCCTGTGAAGCCATCTGGTCCTGGGCTTTTTTTTGTTGGCAGATTTTTATTCACAGTTTCAATTTCAGTACTTGTGGTTGTTCTGTTCATATTTTCTATTTCTTCCTGATTCAGTCTTGGCAGGTTTTGCATTTCTAAGAATTTGTCCATTTCTTCCAGGTTGTCCATTTTATTGGCATAGAGTTGCTTGTAGTAATCTCTCATGATCTTTTGTATTTCTGCAGTGTCAGTTATTACTTCTCCTGTTTCATTTCTAATTCTATTGATTTGAGTCTTCTCCCTTTTTTTCTTGATAAGTTTGACTAATGGTTTATCAATATTGTTTATCTTCTCAAAGAACCAGCTTTTAGTTTTATTGATCTTTGCTATTGTTTCCTTCATTTGTTTTTCATTTATTTCTGATCTGATCTTTATGATTTCTTTCCTTCTGCTAACTTTGGAGTTTTTTTGTTCTTCTTTCTCTAATTGCTAAAGGTGCAAGTTTAGGTTGTTCATTTGAAATGTTTCCCATTTCTTAAGGTAGGATTGTATTGCTATAAACTTTCCTCTTAGAACTGCTTTTGCTGTATCCCATAGGTTTTGGGTCATCGTGTCTCCATTTTCATTTGTTTCTAGGTATTTTTTGATTTCCTCTTTGATTTCTTCAGTGATCACTTCGTTATTAAGTAGTGTATTGTTTAGCCTCCATGTCTTTTTATTTTCCTGTAATTGATATCTAGTCTCATAGTGTTGTGGTCAGAAAAGATACTTGATACAATTTCATTTTTTTTTAATTTACCATGGCTTGATTTTTGACCCAAGATATGATCTATCCTGGAGAATGTTTCATTAGCACTAGAGAAAAATGTGTATTCTATTGTTTTTGGATGGAATGTCCTGTAAATATCAATTAAGTCCATCTTTTTTAATGTATCATGTAAAGCTTGTGTTTCCTTATTTATTTTCATTTTGGATGATCTGCCCATTGGTGAAAGTGGGGTGTTAAAGTCCCCTACTATGAATGTGTTACTGTCGATTTCCCCTTTTATGCCTGTTGGTATTTGCCTATGTATTGAGGTGCTCCTATGTTGGGTGCATAAATATTTACAATTGTTATATCTTCTTCTTGGATCGATCCCTTGATCATTATGTAGTGTCCTTCATGTCTCTTCTAATAGTCTTTATTTTAATGTCTATTTTGCCTGATATGAGAATTGCTACTCCAGCTTTCTTTTGGTTTCCATTTGCATGGAATATCTTTTTCCATACCCTCACTTTCATTCTGTATGTGTCTTTAGGTCCTGCATGGGTCTCTTGTAGAAAGCATATATATGGGTCTTGTTTTTGTATCCATTCAGCCAGTCTGTGTCTTTTGGTGGGAGCATTTAATCCATTTACATTTAAGGTAATTATTGATATGTATGTTCCTGTTCCCATTTTCTTAATTGGTTTGGGTTTGTTGTTATAGGTCTTTTCCTTCTCTTGTGTTTCTTGCCTAGAGAAGTTCCTTTAGCATTTGTTGTAAAGCTGGTTTGGTGGTGCTGAAATCTCTCAGCTTTTGCTTGTCTGTAAATGTTTTAATTTCTCCATCAAATCTGAATGAGATCCTTGCTGGGTAGAGTAATCTTGGTTGTAGGTTTTTCTCCTTCATCACTTTAAATATGTCCTGCCAGTCCCTTCTGGCTTGCAGAGTTTCTGCTAAAAGTTCAGCTGTTAACCTTATGGGGATTCCCTTGTGTGTTATTTGTTGTTTTTCCCTTGCTGCTTTTAATATGTTTTCTGTGTATTTAATTTTTGACAGTTTGATTAATATGTGTCTTGGCATGTTTCTCCTTGGATTTATCCTGTATGGGACTCTCTGTGCTTCCTGGACTTGATTAACTATTTCCTTTCCCATATTAGGGAAGTTTTCAACTATAATCTCTTCAAATATTTTCTCAGTCCCTTTCTTTCCCTCTTCTTCTTCTGGAACCCCTATAGTTCAAATGTTGGTACATTTGATGTTGTCTCAGAGGTCTCTGAGACTGTCTTTAGTTCTTTTCATTCTTTTCTCTTTATTTTGCTCTGCAGTAGTTATTTCCACTATTTTATCTTCCAGGTCACTTATCGGTTCTTCTGCCTCAGTTATTCTGCTATTGATCCCTTCTAGAGTATTTTTAATTTCATTTATTGTGTTTTTCATCTTTGCTTGTTTCATCTTTAGTTCTTCTAGCTCCTTGTTAAATGTTTCTTGCATTTTCTCTATTCTCTTTCCAAGATTTTGAATCATCTTTACTATCATTACTCTGAATTCTTTTTCAGGTAGACTGCCTATTTCCTCTTCATTTGTTAGGTCTGGTGCGTTTTTATCTTGCTCCTTCATCTGCTGTGTGTTTTTCTGTCTTCTCATTTTGCTTATCTTAATGTGTTTGGGGTCTCCTTTTTGCAGGCTGCAGGTTTGTAGTTCCCATTGTTTTTGGTGTCTGTTCCCAGTGGCTAACGTTGGTTAAGTGTGTTGTGTAGGCTTCCTGGTGGAGGGGACTAGTGCCTGTGTTCTGGTGGATGAGGCTGGATCTTGTCTTGCTGGTGGGCAGGTCCATGTCTGGTGGTGTGCTTTGGGGTGTTTCTGGACTTATTATGATTTTAGGCAGCCTCTCTGCTAATCGGTGGGTTTGTGTTCCTGTCTTGCTAGTTGTTTGGCATAAGGTGTCTAGCACTGTAGCTTGCTGGTCATTGTGTGAAGCTGTGTGTTTGTGTTGAGATGGAGATCTCTGGGACATTTTCACCGTTTGATATTATGTGGAGCTGGGAGGTGTCTTGTGGACCAGTGTCCTGAAGTTTGTTCTCCCACCTCAGAGGCACAGCACTGACTCCTGGTTCGAGCACCAAGAGCCTTTCATCCACACAGCTCAGAATAAAAGGGAGAAAAAGTAGAAAGAAAGAAAGAGGATAAAATAAAATAAAATAAAGTAAGGTAAAATAAAATAAAATTATTAAAATAAAGAAATAATTATTAAGATCAAAATTTTTTTAAATTAAAAAAAAAAACGGACAAATAGAACCCTAGGACAAATGGTGAAAGCAAAGCTATACAGACAAAATCTCTCACAGAAGCATACACGTATACACTCACAAAAAGAGGAAAAGGGGAAAAAATAATAAATCTTGCTCTCAAATTCCACCTCCTCAATTTGGGATGATTCGTTGTCTATTCAGGTATTCCACAGATGCAGGGTACCTCACGTTGATTGTGGAGATTTAATCCACTGCTTCTGAGGCTGCTCGGAGAGATTTCTCTTTGTCTTCTTTGTTCGCACAACTCCCGGGTTTCAGCTTTGGATTTGGCCCTACCTCTGTGTGTAGGTCATTGGAGGGTGTCTGTTCTTTGCTCAGACAGGACGGGGTTAAAGGATCCGCTGATTCGAAGGCTCTGGCTCACTCAGGCCTGGGGGAGGGAGGGGTACAGATGTCGAGCGAGCCTGCGGCGGCAGAGGCTGTCATGACATTGCACCAGCCTGAGGCACGCTGTGTGTTCTTCCGGGGAAGTTATCCCTGGAACCCGGGACCCTGGCAGTTGTGGGGTGCACAGGCTCCCTGGAAGGGAGGTGTGGAGAGTGACTTGTGCTTGCACACAGTCTTCTTGGTGGTGGCAGCAGCAGCCTTAGCATCTCATGCCCCTCTCTGGGGTCCATGCTGTTAGCCATGGCTCGCGCCCGTCTCTGGAGCTCCTTTAAGCAGTGCTCTTATTCCCTTGTCCTCGCGCACCAGGAAACAAAGAGGGAAGAAAAAGTGTCTTGCCTCTTCAGCAGGTCCAGACTTTTTCCCGGACTCCCTCCCAGGGTGCACTAACCCCTTCAGGCAGTGTTCACGCTGCCAGTCCTCTCCCTGCACTCCGACCGAAGCCCAAGCCTCAGCTCCCAGCCCCTCTCGCCCCAGCAGGTGAGCAGACAAGCCTCTCAGGCTGTTGAGTGCTGGTTGGCACCGATCCTCTTTGCGGGAATCTCTCCACTTTGCCCTCCGCACCCCTGTTGCTGCGCTCTCCTCCACGGCCCCGAAGCTCCCCGCCTCCGCCACCCACAGTGTCCGCCCACGAAGGGGCTTCCTAGTGTGTGGAAACCTTTCCTCCTTCACAGCTCCCTCCCACTGGTGCAGGTCCCGTCCCTATTCTTTTGTCTCTGTTTATCCTTTTTTCTTTTGCGCTACCCAGGTACTTGGGGAGTTTCTTGCCTTTTGGGAGGTCTGAGGTCTTCTGCCACCGTTCAGTATTTGTTCTGTAGGAGTTGTTCCATGTGTAGATGTATTTCTGATGTATCTGTGGGGAGGAAGGTGATCTCCGCATCTTACTCTTCTGCCATCTTCACCTCTCCCAATATTGGTATTTTTGATGAGTGATTCAACATGGTCCATTTTGGATGACTGAAAATATTTAAGGTAGTGACATCTCTTGTATTTAAGTAAGATTATTATATAAATTTAATATCATATATAGGCAAACTTATGCATCATAACTAGATATTAATTTTCCTTCCAGGACACCTGACAATTGGAATTCAGAATTGCTTTATAGTAACTGATATAAAGGAAATTGTAGGTTTTAACATTTTGGCTCTACACATCAACATATGTAAGACTGTAACTCACTTAAGGAGCTCTCCAGTAGTAAAACAGAACAAAATAAGATTAATGTTGATATTAGAAGTGATAAATTGTATATGTGGACTGTATAAAGGATCAATATACTTGAGGATGTTAATTATATATGATGTCAAACAAAACGGTTGGTTGAAAAGTTTATAAAATTAAGCTAATTATTTGGCGTACTGTAAAACAGAGAAATAAAACTTGTTTTGCTGCATTAAATCTTTTAAAAAATTGAATTTCCTCAGTAGGTATATGTAGACATGATATAAACTACATGAGAATTCCTACTACATATTAATACATATTTTGAAGCTGCAATAATTAACACAGCTGGGCACTGGAGAAGAACTAGGCAAGAAATAAATGGATTACAATAAAGAGTCCATAAATAGACCAAAATAATATATGGAAATTTGATATATATTAAAGCTGTCATTTCTCAGCAGCAGAGAAAGGATAAATAGTTTTGAGACAAGAGGAAAAGAGAGAAACTTTGATTCTTACCTCTTGGTTTGCACCAAAACAAATTTCAGATGAATCAAATACTTAAAACACAAGATAAATCATGAAAGTACTGAAAACAAAAAAAGAGTGAATTTATGTATTTATAATCTTGAAGTTTGGTAGACCTTTATGACTAGGGCATAAAACCCAAAAGCCATACATTTGACTATATAAAAATTAAAATACAAAAAATTAAAATACGTTTCAGTGCAAAAGTGAACAAAGTCTAAAAATCAAACTGGGAAAACAATCGCTATACATATGATAGAGGGCAATTTTTTTAATTTACAAGATACACCTATATACCAATAAGCAAAATGATGGACAACAAAATAATAAAATTGGCTATGGATAGAAATAGGCTGCTTACAGTAAAGGAAATATAAGTTTAGAAGAGACATAGGGAATGATGCTCAACTTTGTTCATAATTAAAGAAATGCAAAGTAAAACAATAATGTGATTCCATGTCTCATGTATCAGATTTGAAAAGATTAATAAAAATCATGATTAAAAAACATAATACCTATTATTGGAAGCAGTTGCTCTATGTATGATAGTAGTATAAATTGGGACAGCATTTCTAGAAAGCAATTTTGCAATATCTGTTAAAATTCAAAACTACTTGACTTTCTCAATTCCACTATTAAGATTTTAACTAAATGATACACTCATAAAAGTGTGCCACATATGCCCACAGGGATGTTTATTGCAATGTTATCTGCAGTAATAGTAAACTGAAAAACTTAAATGTCCATCAATAGGGAATTAGTTAAATAAATTATGGTATAGTAATGTAATGCAGCAGTAGAAAAATGAATTAGATCTGCTTATGCAGATATGGGATGATATCTAAGATATGTTATTAAATGAAAATAGTAAGCCACAGCATAGTGTGATCCCATTTGGGTAGCGAGTGGGTGGTCCAAGAATGCCACAGGGAGCTCTTTTTGGGTTGCTGGGCTACCTGGGGACCACTTTTACCCAAAAGGCAGTTGCAAGGGCAACTCCACAATCCAACCTCCCATTGGCTTAATAGCTTCTCCCAAAAAGGAGGGTTTGTAACTTACTGGGGGTTCCAGGCTCTGTAGGTGCTGGGCATCCGGTGTTTCATTAATTGACCAATTTGAATTTCTCTTCAAAAGGCAACAGGTCCAAATCGTTTTTACAAAAAATTCAAAAGGAGAAAGCTCCCATTTTACAAATAATTCCTGTTATTTCAAAAAGGTAAAATTTCCCTGATTGATTTTTTGCAGATAACCATAATATCAAAACTGATAAACACAAGAAAAGAAAAGTAGGTCAGTGGTTCTCAATGCTGGGTGGACAATATAATTATTTGGAGAGCTTTTGAAAAATGCTCATGCCTAGGCCCCACCAAAGAGTTTCTGTTTTTTTTTTATTTGAGCTATGGCATGGGAATTATTTCTAATGTTCTACAGACCAATGTTCCTTATTCTTGTAATTCCAGATTCTAAATGAAATACTAACAAATTGAATCAGTTCATTAAAGGAATAATACACCATAATTGCAAACAATTTATTCTAGGGAAATAAAGATGCTTCAACATGAGGAAATCTATGAACATAATTCATTACCCCCCAAAACTGAAGGAGAAAGACCATATAGTTAAATCAGTAAATGTGTAAATGCTATTTACTAAAATTCAACCAGCATTTCTAAGACCATCTCTGGGTATATTTGGACTAGAAACACATTATCATGGTAAAACTACTTATCATAAACCATAGAAAAATTATTGTAAAATGAGGTATACTAAAAAATCATTAAATTCCCATTAAATTTAGGATCAAGTCAGGAATGCTCATTTTAAGCAGTAGTAAATATTATTTTGGAGATCTGGCTAATGCACTGAGACAGTGAACAAGTGATACAAATTTTGGAAATAAAGATATATATATAAGCATTTCATGCAATTGTTCTTTTAAAATGATTTTTAAAAAAATTTTATTTATTTTTTGGCTGTGTTGGGTCTTCATTGCTGTGCATGGGCTTTCTCTAGTTGTGTCGAGCGGGGGTACTCTTAGTTGTGGTGTGCAGGTTTCTCATTGTGGTGGCTTCTCTTGTTGCGGGGCACGGGCTCTAGGCACGTGGGCTTCAGTAGATGTGGCACATGGGCTCAGTAGTTGTGGTGCACAGGCCCAGTTGCTCTGTGGCATGTGGGATCTTCCTGGACCAGGGATTGAACCCGTGATCCCTGCATTGGCAGGCAGATTCTTAATCATTATGCCACCAGGGAAGTCCCATGTCATGCAATTGTATGCCTAGAAAATCCAAAAGATTACAAAACATAGAAGTGTTTACAAGATAATTTTATAGAGTAAAAGGATAAACTGTAACCACAGAAAATAAATAGTTTTTGTTTATACTAGGAATAAGCAGTTAGAAAACCAAATGGAAATATATCATATTCATAATAATTACAAAAATATGAAATACCTGAGATTAAATCTAATAAAGAAACTATAGGACCTACGTGAAGATAGCTATAACTTCTTGTTGAAGGATTTAAAATAAGTCTCCCAAAATGGAAAGCTATACTGTGTTTCTGTATAAAAAGAATATTTAAAAATTTCAGTTATATCCCATACAAATGTAATATACCAAAACACGTGTAGGCACACATGCACATGCACACACACACACACACACACACACACACAGTATTCTGAATGTTTTTTTAAATTGAAATCAGATGGAATTGTTTAAGTTCAAATGGAAGAATTAGTGCCTGAGAATATTTAAGAAACCTATGAAAATAAGAATGCTTCATGGGGATTAGCTTTGTTGGATATTAATAAAACCATCAGAATAGATGGATAGATGATAGATAGATATTATCTGTCTACCTTGATGCTCTCCTTGACCAAACTTTAGTCAGGCTCCTCTAAGCCCTCTTCTCAATGAGGGCTTGAATTTGGGCTTTAGTGTCCCTCCTTATTGGGCCTGCATTGCCCAGTTTTAGAAAGAATCCTGCTAAGTCAGTTTAGAGAGAGTCCGCCACCCTTGATAGCTGACCAACTTCCTCATTTCCCACCATAACCAAGGTGATATCTCTTCACCCTGGGCTGCCTTCACCAAATATCCTATTAGGTCAGTATAGCGAGAATTCCCCGATCCTTGATGTCTCATCTTAGTAATTTTGTATCCATCAAGCCCCCTCCCACCCCACAACCTGCTCCTTCCTATAAATCCTCACTTGCCCTTTGTGTATTTGGAACTGAACCCAGTTCTATACTGAGGTTTCTTTTCCCTTATTGCAATAGTCTTGAATAAAATCTATTTTTACTGCTTTAACCACTGTCAGGCTCTGGTTTTCTTTAACAATAGAAACTGGAGGGCATCATCAAATCCAGAAACAAACGTGAGTATATTGGAACTTAATATTTGACAAATATTGTCTTTTAATTTTGTATGGAAATGATGGTTCTCCAAAATAATGGTGTTGGCATAATTTGTTATCCATGTGGAGAAAAATAAATATATATCCTTATCTCACACACATATACAAAATTAATTCAAGATGGAATGATGATATAAATGTCAAGAAATAAATTATAGTACTATTAGAAGGAAGTTTAGTGGTTTTCAAAAAAATCGTTAGGTGAGAGAGGAACTACAGATGTCATAAATGAAATTTTTACTGACTTTTCTAGGTAAACAAAACTCATATCCTCCAAAAATAAAGTAAAATAAAAACCATGAACAATGTCAAAAGAAAACCAACTGAGAAAATATTTGTAATACTTTTAGGAGATTGCTATCCCTGATAGATGGAGGCCTTAATTAAAAAATAGAAAGTAAAAGTCTAATAATCTAAAAGAAAACTGGGCAAATAATATGAAGAAAAGATTCATTGGACAGGTAATGATGTAATTCTTTGAACTTTTGAAACCATGTATATGCATAACTTATGTACAAACCACAGTATATTGTTGTTTTTCTGTCAAATGAATCATCCATAATGAAAATGTATATATTTCAGATATGGCTTATATCAGATCTGATTCTTCATTTAAGTCTGACTTTATGAAAGGTGTAGGAAGAATCTGGGAAGAAGACCCTGATTAACCAAGGAGAAGTTTGGCAGTTTTGATTTTGATATTTGAATTTATGACAATACGTCCACTATGAAAAGTTTAGACATATGAATGTTTCTCAGTGATATTGTTTTAAAGCCTCCCCAGTCATACCAACTGTTTATTCAACACTTAACATGTGCAGCCCATAGGACTATGTGTACTTTATCTCATTTAATCCTCAGAGCAACTTATGAGTCAGGTACAATTATTATTTGTATACTAAGTATAGGAAGCTATGGCTCAGAGAGACTAAGTAACTTGCCCAATATCACATTGTGGTGAAGCAGGGCCTTGTACTAGGTTTTTCTGACTCTATAGCACATGCCCCTAACTTTTTAACTGCATGTGTTCTAAATGACAACCATATGTAAACCATACCATGTTCTCAGCTGGGTCTCTGAACTATTTATACTTCTTCACTTTTTTTTTTTTTGGCCTCATGTATCTTTTTGGGAACTTGATGAAATATATGAATCTACTATTGAGAAAACTGCAAATATGTATGCATACATGCAAACACACACATACTCACAACTTTGCATACAATTTCTAGGAAAACATGGCCCTCCTGAAGCCTACCCTGGATCCCCATGTTGTGAACCTCTGTTCTACTTGAGGAAGATCAGGAGATCTGGAAACACTGGTTTCACCATTTATATAAAAGTACAATTTTTAGGGGAACTGCACTGACCTATTTTTTAAGCTTCGTATCTGATTTATTTTTATGCAAATATAGAATAAAATGGAAGTTTGGGAGTCATTATTAAAGAAATTGGTTGGGGGATGACCAGCTAAAGGAGAAATAAAAATTATTCCTGTGTGCTAGATCTTCACCTACCTAGAAAAGATGTGGAGCAATTCACATCTTTGAGTTGCTTATTAATAGTAATGTCGGGAACACAAAATACTTTTGTTATAACTATATTACTACACACACAGTTTTATACCAAATAGTCCTCTTAAAGAGAATGGCTTTACCTACCTTTCTTATGTCTGGTTTAACCAAAGATTTACTTGCCAGTACTTAATAGAGTTCTTAAAACCTCTAAGGGGTTCTTATACAAGCCCGATGCTGAAATAATGTATTTGCTGTGTGCACCATGTTGTTAAATCTAGTGGACAGGTACTTTAAAGATAGTTTGCCATTTCAGAAGAAAAACAATACCTATAACCTCATCAGTTATGACGGTTCCATTACTGACAGATGGGGCCTACAGCCAGTAATTACACAACATATATGGGGAAGTTTGATTAAGCAGAATATCTTCTACACTGAACTCTAATACCCAGTTTGTGGTTAGTCATATAATTGATAAGAAAATCTAGGACAGTGTTCTAGTTCTTGTTGAGAGTGAATAATGGTAAAAGCTCCTCAAAGCAATAACAAGTGTGAGTTATTGAAAGTGATGGGATTTTAAAAAGCATGTAAGTAGTAATGTATCCCTTTGTGTTAACTGAGAATGGATGAAAGTACAGGTTTGATGAACAGGCATCAATTAAATAGTCTGTTAGTTTTGTTTTTGCTCTTTTTTCCTTCACACCTGTATATCTTGCCAAAAAAATTCAGCCAAAACATTTATTCAGCAATGCCGTTATATATCAATGAGTTTCCATTGACCTTGTGATTGCATGATGATATTGAAACATACAAAGAAGCACTGATAATCTCAGAATGAAGTATTCACTGTAAAACAATTAACTGCATCTTATAGGCTTCTTACCACGTGTGGTATGTCTGGCTGGGTCTTGGCTCAGATTGCTTGTGACATGGTCATCTATTTAAAAGTTGAACATGAAAGTGCCTACTTCTGTGCACTTATGTGCACCAGAGGATTTTCTTTTGAAAAATGTACCTCAGTTTGCTAGATTTCAGTTTCACAGCTTCTATTTTACCTTTACTTAGGCCCTCATAATTCTTTCATTGGTGAAACACTCTCTAAATTTTTGAAGTTCCCAATTAATTTCATATTTATTTTGGACCTAGAAAAAAATCTCATCATATTGAGGAAACCTTGGTATAAAATCTCATACTCAGTCTCTTTCCAATAAGTCATTATTTATACTCACTAAAGCACCTCTTGGCACCCTAGGTTGATGTCACTCAGAGGGTAGACTGAGTAGTGCATTCCTGTAGCCAGGAGTGTGCGATCAATGAGCATGTAAATGGAGGATTTTATAAAATAATCTTAAATTTCCATATTCCTATTTTGTTTGTTTGTTTGTTTGTTTTTAGTCTGTAGAGATTCCTAGATTTTTAGAGAAGTTTTTTTTTGAAAGATTCTTGGATTTCTACATTAGACGTGTGCCTAGACCCCATAGGCTGCAGGTGGCTGCTGTTTTGGTCACTGAGCCTTACTTGGTTTTCCCTAATCAAAAGCTCCTGTATTGATATAACTGTATGACTCGCTGGCTCATTTCATCTCAGTGTCAGACAAAGCAACCCAGCCTCTGATGCACTGATGTTAAGGGATAGCCATTACTTTTCCTCTCCACATTTTATCTTAGGCAAATGCTATTGCCGTGAAGATTCACATTCACCCCATCACCTCTTTTTGGATATAATAATTGTGCCCTTGCATGATAATACACTTATCACACTAAGCAAAGACCAATAAAAAATAGCTTTCTAGTACTATGACTATTTAGATATATCTCCTTAATCCTTACAAGCATAAGATCAGACAATTGATATGACAACTCTCTGTGTATGTGTGTTTGTGTGTGCATGTGTGTGTGTCTGTGTTTCTAGGCTTGAGACCAGTAAAAGGTCCTTTACATTCTTAAAGTAAATTTGCTACAGTAAAGAAATAGAGAGAAGATACAACCAAATGAACCATGGGTTAGATTTCTGAAGTTATGAAATGAGTCAAAATTTCCATTCTTCCCTGAAGCCTCAATGAACTTTTTCTTTGATGAAAGGCCTGTAAAATTGCCCAGGTTTGTTTCTACTATTCTGGGAGCTAGCTGGTTACTTTAGTTTAAATTGATGCCCAAACTCTATTCTGTGTGCGGCATGAATTGAATTGAGTCCCAGATTATATTGAAGTTAAATGTCTGAAATGCAGTGCTGTACTTCCAACAGTGCATACTTGCTGGCTGCCCTCTTCACTCATTGAATTTTCAAAACTAATAATAAATGGTTATAACTATGAATAAGACATTTGTGAAAAGTGCACTAAACCAGGGATCAGGAGGCTAATATTCTGATCCAGACTTTGCCACTAAATGGATGGATGATTTAAGGCAAGTCACTTTCCTTCACTGGGCCCCATATTATCTTTGGAAAAGAAGGTATTTAGCTTTGATTAACATAAAAAAGAATGACAGAAATAGAGTCACAGATGTAGAAAACAAACTTATGGTTACTGGGGGGAAAGGGGAGGGGTGGGATAAATTGGGATATTGGGATTGACATATACACACTACTACATATAAAATAGATAACTAATAAGAACCTGCTGTATAGCACAGGGAACTCTACTCAATACTCTGTAGTGACTATATGGGAAAAGAATCTAAAAAAGAGTGGATATATGTATATGTATAACTGATTCACTTTGCTATACACCTGAAACTAACACAACATTGTAAATCAACTATACCCCAATAAAAATTTAAAAGAAAAGATTGAAATAATGCCATTTGCAGCAACATGGATGGACTTAGAGATTATCATACTAAGTGAAGTATGCCAGACAAAGACAAATATCATATATCACTTATATGTGGAATGTAAAAAAAGGATACTAATGAACTTATACACAAAACAGAAATAGATGCACAGATATAGAAAACAAACTTATGGTTGCCAAAGGGGAAGGGCAGGGAGGGATAAATTAGGCATTTGGGATTAACATATACACACTACTATATATAAATAGATCACCAAGAAGGACCGACGTATAGCATAGGGAACTATAGTCAGTGTTTTGTAATAACCTATAAGAGAAAAGAATCCAAAAAGAAATAGATATATATGCACATATAACTGAATCACTTTGCTGTACACCTGAAATTAACACAACATTGTAAATCATCTACACTTCAATGAAAAAGAAAAAAAGATTGTCAAACTGGAAAGAGAAAGAAAAGCAGATATATTACACACACATACACAAAGAGATTTAGACTTTTTATGTTCCTTTTTTATCTCTGAATATCTGTGATCTATTGTTTTAAGACTACCTTTGCAAGACAATAACATTTGTTATGAGGTACGGTTTTCAACATCTTTAGAAGAATATTTTCGATTTATTTACAGTTATAGCAGCCATTTTGAAGCCCTCTTTTTTTTTGTCATCTTGAGAAACGAATCAGCATTGAAGTATGATAATTATATCTTTTTTTAAACTTGCAGCTCTTTAGCAGTGCAGTAATAAATAAGATGACAGAATTTATTGACAAAAGAGAAATAGTTCATTGTTGTATGAGTTAATTTTCTTTCCTGTGATGCATTAATGTCCTTTAATAAAGAACATCCAATTTTGTTCTCACACTTCAGGAGAGAGGTTTAGAACGTGTTTCAGACAATAATAATTGTGTTTGAATCAGAATCAGAGGAATCTATAGAACAACCCAGTAGGAAATTAAAAAAAAAGAAATCACTATTCCAAAGGAAGGGTGCTGTGGTAGAGATGCCAGTTACTCAGTGCGAAATGGCAAAGGATTCATTTTTCTTTCTTACTTTTGTTTCCAGATTTCTTCAATTAGAGTGCCTCCTAAAGATATTGTTTATGCAAGATGGAAGACATAAAGTTAAGACCTGTGGGTGATAAAGGTAAGATAAGAGGAATAATTTTAATTTATATGGCTGAGTTTTATAGGTTAGTTCATTCATTCATTCACTCATTCATCAAATATACCCAGTATATCTAATTGTCAAGCGCCATGCTTTGACTTACATACAGTCCATATCAATAATTCTTGTGTGTTTTCCCCTCTTTTTTAAAAGTTCTGAGATGTATCTAGCTGTTAGAAAGGAATAGATGACAACTAAATCAATATTTTTGTGCTTACCACTAAGCCTTACCATTTTTTGGTATTTTATCCAGATATTTTGTAAAAGAAGTAAAATATGAGAGATGTTTTTCCTGTTCCTATTACTTTCACTTATTCCCTCGAGGTGACCAACAGCCTTCATTTTATATACTTTCATACATATGCATGTATCTATACCAATTTATAAGATTTATTTTCATGTTTTAAAATTGTGTATAAATTGCATATAAATAGTATCATTCTATCATTCTGCAACCTAATTTTGTTGCTCAAACTTATGTTTTTGAGCTTAAATCCATACTGATACAAGTAGCTCTACTTCTTGCATTTTAATTACTATGTTCCATTGTTTGAATATTCCACACTTTGTTCTCTTGTTGATGGATTTTAGATTCTTTTGATTTTTTAGGTATTTCTAACAGCTCTACAGGAAAAAGAAAAAAGTATTGTAGGGATATATTTTACAAACGTGTGAGGTGTTTCTCTAGTTTTATACCTAGTACTGATATTGTTGGATCAAAGGGTATATCTATCATCAAATTTGCTAGATGTTGCCAAGTTGCCATCCAAATAATGTACAGATCTTCCTCGTATTATGATAGGGTTACATCCTGATAAATCCATCATTAGTTGAAAATATCATAAGTTGAAGATACACTTAATACACCTAACCTACCAAACATCATAGCTTAGCCTTGCCTACCTTAAAAGTGCTCAGAACACTTACATTAGCCTACAGTTGGGCAAAATCATCTAATGCAAAGCCTATTTTATAATAAAGTATTGAATATCTCATATAATTTGTTGAATAATATACTGAAAGTGAAAAACGGAATGGTTGTATGGGTTCAGAATGGCTGTAAATGTATCGGTTGTTTCCCCTTGTGATCTCCGGGCTGACTGGGAGCTGCTGCCACCCAGCATCACAAGAGAGTATTGCACTGCATATCACTAGCCTGGGAAAAGATCAAAATTCAAAGTACAGTTCCTACTGAATGCGTATCACTTTTGCACTATCTTAAAGTCAAAACTCATAAGTTGAACCATCGTAAGTTGGAGACTTGTACATGCAGTTATTTACATTCTCAATGGTAGTGTATGTCTTCCCTTTGCCATACAACTTTACTAATGAGTGGTGGCTTAGGGTTTTCTTTACTTCTCTGTTCTCTGAATATTTCACATAAAATAGAGATTCTTGTTCCCTTGAATTTTTGATAAAAGTCACCTGTTAAAATCACTAGGGGCTAGTGTCATTTTTTTGCCTGGTGATTTTTTTTATTATTGATATAATTTATTTAATGGTTATTGATTTATTCAGGCTTTCTGTTTTTATCAGTCAGTTTTGGTCATTTATACTTTCTAAGCAATTATTCATTTTGTTGAAGGTTTTAAATTTATTGGTATAATATATTCTTATGATTATTTAGTTCTGTTTTCTCTGCAGTTATATTCCCTTTTTGGTTTCTAATTTTTTTTTAATGCATGACTTCTGTCCCTCTTTATTAGTTTTGTGAAACTCTTACCAGTCTTTTTTTATTTTTTTAAGGGAACCAGATTTTGGTTTTGTTAATTCTCAGTACTATTTGTTTTCTATTCCATTACTTCCTTCTGTTACATTTTTCTATAGGTATATTCTGTTAATTTTATAGCTTCCTTTTTACAACTTTTTTTATTTTAACAAATGCATTTACTCCTATAAATTTGTCCCAAACCATTTTAGCGGTATCCCACAAGATTTGCCAATTAGTATTTCTAGTGGTCATTTCCAAAGATTTTGTATTTCTCATTGTCAGTCCTTTTTTTTTTTTTTTTTGCGGTACGCGGGCCTCCCACTGCTGTGGCCTCTCCCGCTGCGGAGCAACAGGCTCCGGACGCGCAGGCCCAGCGGCCATGGCCCACGGGCGCAGCTGCTCCGCGGCATGTGGGATCCTCCTGGACCGGGGCACGAACCCTGTCCCCTGCATCAGCAGGCGGACTCTCAACCACTGCGCCACCAGGGAAGCCCTGTCAGTCCTTTATAATGAGTAGAGCAATTTTAGTCTCACTCTTCACTATTCTGACTCCTGGAAACCAGTGCTTGCTTTCAGGCTTGGAGCCTTGAAGTGCTGTGACTTCAGCTTTGCTCACTTGATTACATTTCAGTTCTGTTTCTGGTGCATGATTGATCCCTTTGTCGAGCTTAGCCATATCTTTTTGATTTTCTGTATTTTCCTATCAAAGCTATAATAACATGAATCTACTCCACCATCTTCACTGGAGGCCCCCTTTGCCATCTTTAGCTGTACAGATTACTTTCATATCTCAGACTTTATTAGGATGAGCAACTAGAAAATGGAATAGTCAGTGTTTACACTCAAGACTACAACAAACTGATTAAAAGGAAGGAGGGTACTGAGTCAATTATGTAGATGATTGGTCTAAGCATTGACAAATATAAGAATGGATATGGGGAATGAAAGAGAAAAGATCATTTATGTTGTCAGTATAGTTAGGAGGTCCATGTCCCTACTTCCCAACAGAAGTTAATATAAAGTCAAATCAGAATGATGTAACTCTCCTAATCTCTGTGCAGAAGGTGATTCTAAGTAGTCCCTTAGCCAGACACAAGGAATACAGCAATAGCCTGTAGAAGGACCATCCTAATCTACAGATAGGAACCCATCTCTGCAACTGCAATTCAAAAGAATATATAGCTGATATGTGATTGAAACATAGTCATCCATTTTTCTCTGGTGGTTTGATTTTTCACTTTGAAAAAGTAGGGGATTTGTCTACTTTAGAATGCTGCTCACTTTACAATGGTCTGCTCCGTAGATCACTTTGGGAAGAATTTCATCTTAATAATATTAAGTCTTCCAATTTGTGAACATGAGTTATCTTTTTTCCTGCATGAATTATTTATTTTATAACTGCAAGTTTGTACCTCTTAATCTCCCTCACCTATTTCACTTGTGCCTTCACAGACTTCCCCTTTGAAAATCACCAGTTCGTTCTCTGTATCTATGAGTCTGTTTCTGTTTTATTATGTTTGTTTGTTTGTTTTGGTTTTTAGATTCCACATATAAGTGAAATCATCCAGTATTTGTCTTTCTCTGACTTATTTCACTTAACATGATACCCTGTAGGTCCATCCATGTTGTTGCAAATGGCTAGATTTCATTCTTTTTATGGCTTCCATTGTGTGTGTGTGTGTGTGTGTGTGTGTGTGTCTGTACCATGTCTACATTATCCATTCATCTATCAATGAACACTTAGGTTGCTTCCATATCTTGGCTATTGTAAATAATGCTGCAATGAACATGAGGTTCATATAACTTTCTGTATTATTGTTTTTGGTTTTTTTTTTTGAAAAAATACCCAGAAGTGGAATTGCTGGATCATACGGTAGTTCTGTTTTTGATTTTTTTGAGAAACCTACTGTTTTCCATAGTGGCTGCACTAATTTACATTGCCACCAACAGTGCACAAAGTTTTCTTTTCTCCACATCCTCACCATCATTTGTCATTTGTTGTCTTTTTGATGATAGTCATTCTAACAAGTGTGAGGTAGTTTACATGGTTTTGATTTGCATTTGTCTGATGATTAGTGATGTTGAGCATTTTTTCATGTGCCTGTTAGCCATCTGCATGTCTTCTTTGGAAAACTATCTATTCGTTTACTCTTCCCATTTTTCAACCCGATTGTGGTTGTTTGTTTTTTTGATGTTGAGTTGTGAGTTCTTTTTATATTTTGGGTATTAACCCCTTATCAGAGATATATTGTTTACAAATATCTCCTTCCATTCAGTAGGTTCTCTTTTTGTTTGGTGGATGGTTTCCTTTTCTCTGTAGAAGCTTTTTACTTTGATGAAGTTCCATTTGTTTATTTTCCTTTTGTTTCTCTTGCCTGGGGAAACATATTGGAAAAAATATTGCTAAGACTGATGTTAAAGAACTTACTGCCTATGTTCTTCTAGGAGTTTTATGGTTTGGGGTCTTACATATAGGTCTTTAATCCATTTCATTTTTGTATATGGTCTGAACAAGTAGACCAGTTTGATTGTTTTGCATGTAGCTGTTTAGTTTTCCCAACACCATTTATTGAAGAGGCTGTCATTTCCCTATTCTGTATTCTTGCCTCCTTTGTCTTAGATTAACAGGCCTCATAAGTGTGGATTATTTCTGGGCTCTCTCTTCTGTTTCATTGGTCTATGTGTCTGTTTTTGTGCCAGTACCATAACTGTTTTGATTACTATAGCTTTGTTGTATAGTTTGAAATCAGTTAACATGATATCTTCAGTTTTGTTCTTCTTTCTCAAGATTATTTTGGCTATTCAGAGTCATTTGTGTTTCCATACACATTTTAGAATTATTTGTTGTTCTAGTACTGTGAAAAATGGCCTTGGTATTGATATTTGGATAGGGATTGCACTGAATCTGTAGATTGCCTTGGGTAGTATGGTCATTTTAACAATATTAATTATTCCAGTCCATGTGCATGTTAGGTTTCTTATCTCCACTCTTAGTTCTTTTTCTGATATTATGTCTTATTCCTTTCTTTGGAACATTTTCTTCTGTCTCCTCATTTTGCCCAATTCTCTGTGTTTATTTCTATGTGATAAGTAGGATCCATTTCCCAATCTTGGAGAAGTGGTCCTAAGTAGGAGACGTCCTATGAGGCCTAGAAACATGTTCCCCTCTGGTCACCAAAATTTTGTATTCTAGGGGTTCTCCCTATGTGGGTTGTGTGTGCCCTTCTGTTGTGGTGGGGCTGACTAATGTGGGCATGCTGGTAGGCAGGACTGGCCCTGGCCTGGTTGGCTGCAAGATTTTGCCTCATGCAGTGGCTGCAGGCCCACTAGAAGGCATGGTAGACTTGTTGGATGGCTATTTGTGTAGCTCAGGGGGACTTGGAGTTGGCGCCCAACCACTGGAGGGTGGAACTGGTTCCCCATGTAGCTGGCTGCATGGCCCATGGGCCAAGGCTCAGAGCTGGTTCTGGCACCCTGTTTTATGGGACTGGGTTCTGGGGGTGGCTGGCTGCAGGACTTGGGGTTTGGGGATTATGCTGACACACTGGTGGGCAAGGCTGGGTCACAACACCTCACTGGCTGCTGGGCTGGTGGGGGTCTCAAGCCTGGTGCTGGCCCACAGGTAGGTGGGGCCAGGTCCCCAGGCAGCTGCCTACTTGGGCCCAGGCACCTTGGTACTGTTGCTGGCCGCTGTTGGGCAGGTAAGCCCTGGTGCTAATATGCTAGAGGGAGGAATCCAGTATGGTGCTTGCCAGCACCAGTGTCCTCCTGGTAGAACAAACCCCCCCAAATGGCTGCTCTAGTAGTAGAAGTGTCTGTGTCCACAGGGGTTTCCCAGTTGCCTTCTGCCTCTCTAGGAGGCTCTACAAGATCAGCAAGTGGGTCTGACTAGGCTCCTTTCAAATTACTGCCTCTGCACTGCAACTCGGAGAGTGTGAGATTTTCTTGCCATTCTAAGAGTGGACTCTTTGTTTCCTATAGCCCTCTGACTCTCTTGTCTTCATGTCCCTCTGGCCTTCAAAGCCAGACATTCTGGGGGCTCATCTTCCCAGTGCAGGACCCCTGGGCTGGAGATCCCAATATAGGGCTCAGATTCCTCACTTTTGGGGGAGAAACTGCAGTTGTGATTATTCTCCCATTTGTGAGTTGCCTACCTCGGGGTGTGGGTCTTGACCATACTGCATCTCCATCATTTTTACTCATCTCACCATGATTCCTTCTTTATATCTTTAGTTGCAGAAAATCTTTTTTGCTGGTCGTTTTCATAGATAGATGCTCTGTTAATAGCTATAATTTTGGTCTACCTGTGGGAGGAATTGAGCTCAGGCCTTCCTACTCAGCCATCTTGGCCACCACCCCCAGGTTGTCTTTCTTTTTATTTGGGTCATTTTTAATTTCTTTCAGCAATATTTTGAAATTTTCAATGAAAAACTCTTTCACCTCTTTGTTTAAATTTATTCAGAAATATTTTATTCCTACTGATCCTATTATAAATAATTTTTAAAATTTCCTTTACAGATTTTTCATTGTTAGTATAAGAAATACAACTTGTATTTGTCTTTTGATTTTGTATCTTTGTAACTTTGTAACTTTGCTAAATTTATTAGTTCTAACTTTGTGTGTGTGTGTGTGTAATCTTTAGGGATTTTCTACATATAAGATCATGTTATCTATAAACAGAGAATTTTACTTTTTCCTTTCCAATTTGAATGTCTTTTATTTCTTTTCTTGGCTGGAAATTCCATTACTATGTTGAATAGAAGTGGCGAAAGATCTTTGTCTTGCTCGTGATGTCAGAGGAAAAGCTTGTTTTCTTTCAGCTTTGAGTATTATGGTGATAGCTTTGTGTTTTTCATATGTGTCCTTTATTATGCTGAGGAAGTTATAGTCCTAGTTTATTATTTTTTTAATCACAAATAGGTGTTGTATTCTGTCAAATGCTTTCTTTGCATCAATTGAGATAATCATGTGATTCTTTTCTTTAATTCTCTTAATGTAGTATTTTTGTATATTGAATTATCCTTGCATTTCAGCAATAATTCTCATTTTATCATGATATATAATCCTTTTAACATGCTGCTTAATTGATTTGCTAATATTTAGTTGAAAAGTATTACATCAATATCCACACGTGGGATATTAGTCTATGGTTTTCTTTTCTTGTACTGTGTCTGATTTTGGTGTCAGGATAATGTTGTCCCCATGGATTAAATTAGGAAGTGTTCCCTTCTCTTCAATTTTTTGGAAGAATTTGAGAAAAATTGGTGTTATATCCTTTTTAAAGCTTTCATAGAATTCAACAGTGAGGTCATCTGGTCCTAGGCTTTTCTGTATTAGAGGTTTTTGATTATGGATTCAAACTCCTTATTTGTTATAGGTCTAGTCAGAGTTTCTATTTTTTCTTTTTTTAAAGTACTGTGTTACTTACTTACTTAATTTATTTATTTTAATTTTTTTTGGACGTGCCTTGTGGCATACGGGATATTAGTTCCCCGACCAAGGATCAAACCCATGCCCCCTGCAATGGAAGCCCAGAGTCTTAACCACTGGACCTCCAGGGAAGTCCCTCTATTTGTTCTTGAGTCAGTTTTCATAGTTTGTGTGTTTCTAGGAATTGTTCCATTCCATCAAGGTTATCTAGTTTGTTGGTATACAATTGTTCTTAGTATTCTCTCACAACCATTTTATTTTTGTAATTTTGTTAGTAATATCCCCATTTTCATTTATGCTTTTAGTAATTTCAGTTTTCTTTTTTTTTCATACTAAACGTAGCTAAAGTTTTGTCAGTTTTGTTAGTCTTTTCAAAGAACCACCTTTGGTTTTGTTGAATATTTTATTGTTTTTCTATTCTCTATTTTATTTATCTCCACTTAACCTTTATTATTTCTTTCCTTCTGCTACCTTTGGGTTTAGTTTGGTCTTTTTCTAGTTCTTTAAGATGCATAGTTAGGTCCTTGATTTGAACTCTTTCTTCTTTTTTTAATGTATGCATTTAAAACTATAGATTTCTCTTATAATACTGCTTTCACTGCAGCTTATAAGTTTTGATATGTTCTGTTTTCATTTTCATTTGTCTCAAGGTATTTTCTAATTTCCTTTATGATTTCTTTTTTTACTCACTGGTTGTTTATAAGTGTGTTGTTTAATTTCCACATATTTGTGGATATTTTTGTTTCTTTCTGCTGTTGATTTCTAGTTTCTTTGCATTGTTATCAGAAAAGATACTTTGTATGATTTCAAACATTTTAAATTTATTAAGACATTTATTAAGACACCAAACATTTTAAATTTATGTGGCCTAAGTATTGTCTACCCTGGAGAATTTTTCATGTAAACTTAAGGAAAATGTGTATCTGCTGTTATTAGGTGAAATGGTCTCTCTCTGTTAGTTCTAATTGGCTAATAGTGTAGTTAAAGTTTTCTATATCCTTGTTGATTTTATGTATGGTTGTTCTATCCATTATTGAAAGTGGGGTATTAAAATTTCAAACAATTGTAGAATTTTCTATTTTCCCCTTCAATTCTATCAATCTTTCTTCATATATTTTGGAGCTTCTTTGTTAGGTTGTGCATGTTTATAATTTTTAGATATCTTGTTGTATTGACCTGTTCTTTTGTTTTGTAATCTTTTCTAACTTAATGTCTATTTTGTCTGAACAGTTCTCTTTTGGTTACTATTTGAATGGAATATTATTTTCTGTCCTTCTAATCCAATCTGCCAATCTCTGTGTTTTAATAGGAGAATTTAATACATTTAAATGTATTAAAGAAGGATTTATTTCTGCAATTTAGCTATTTTTTTCTGCATGTCATATATTTTTGTTCTTCACTTCCTCTGTTACTGACCTTATAAAATTTACTTTTCATAGTGTACCATTTTGATCTCTTTCTTTTTTCCTTTTTTGTATGTTTTTAAATTATTTTCTTATTGGTTACTTTGGGGATTACAATTTACATCTTAAATTTAGAGCATTCTAGTTCAAATAATACCAACTTAATTTCAATACTATAAAGATACTCTGTGGGCTTCCCTGGTGGCACAGTGGTTGAGAGTCTGCCTGCCAATGCAGGGGACATGGGTTTGTGCCCCAGTTTGGGAAGATCCCACATGCCGCGAAGCAGCTGGGCCCGTGAGCCATGGCCGCTGAGCCTGCGCATCCAGAGCCTGTGCTCCACAATGGGAGAGGCCACAACAGTGAGAGGCCTGCATACCACAAAAAAAAAAACAAAAAAAAAACTCTGCTCCTAATGTCTTAGTTTGTTCAGACATTTGTGTTCCTGATTTCCTTTAGTTCTTTTTTCATGATTTCCTTTATCAAATATATTTAATATAGTTGATTTAACTTCTTTGACTAATATTTCCAATGTCTGGACTTCCTGGGTGATAGTTTCTGTCAAATTATTTTTTCCCTGTGAATAGGCTATTCTTTAAAATTCCTGTGTATGCTTTGTAAATTTTTGTTGAGATTTGAACATTCTGAGTATTATGTTGTGGTAACTCCGGAAATCTAATTCTCTCATTCCTCCCTGATTGTTGTTTTTTTGCTGTTTGAGGGCTGGAACCATCCTTTGATGATTTTATGAACTAGTTTTGTAAATTGTGTATCCTTGTTGTGGGTGGCCACTGAAGTTTCTCTTTCACTTTTTTTTTTTCTGCAATCAGCCAGTGACCTGACAAGATTTCCTTAAATATCTGGCTCTCAATAGGGTGGAAGAGGAGTCTTATGTCTTTAAATCCCCTTGTGGCTAGGAAGGCACGTTAGCCCTTTGGTGTTGAAACAGTGACTGATCTCTATGCCAGTCCCTCAGTGATAAAAAGCAGCAATCAGCAATCAAATTGCAAAATATGTATCCCTGGGGAACAAATGTTTACTGTCCATCTGACTCTAGCAAGTTATATCAGAAACATGGGATATAGTCTACATAGCTGCCTGCCATGGGGTTGGTGGATGGAGGATAGTAGCTAGTAACTATAACAGCCAAAATTGACTGAAATTTACCATCCTCTTCATCAAGCTTTCATCAAGCTCTCCCCTGGATGCTGCAAGTGTTATATTCAATTCAGAGTTCCAAAATAGTTGCTTTAGATAGTTCCTGACAGTTCATTTGTTATTTCCGTGGAAGGATGAATTCCTGAAATATCTTACTCTACCAACTTCCCTCATGTCACTCATGAATTGCTTTTTGTTATTGTTTTTTTGTCCATTTTTAGTTTGAGTGTTAGTAGTTTATTATGAACTTTTTTTTAAAAAGCTCAATGTATAAAGATTATGAGCTTTTGTCTATTTTCTGTTTGCCCTTTAATTTTGTTGCTATTAGTGTTCATTTTATTTATGTTTTGAAATCTATTGATTTCTTTTCCTTTGAGAATTAGAAGGTCCTTCCCTTTTCAAGATTGATTTCATTTTTACCTACATTTTCTTCTAGATGCTATGATTGCATTTTTCATATTTCATTTTTTAAGCCATGTGGAATTTATTTGGATGTATTGTATGCGGGTAAGGATCTAACCTGATTTCTTTATAAACTGTGAGCTAAAGTTCCCAACATCTTTTGTTTATTGTTTAGTAACCTGCACTTTACCCACTTTGGTTTTGAATAATGCCCTTTATCATAAATTAAATTGATATTCCCATGTCTTAATCTGGCCTGTAAGTTCTGTTCCAATGATATGCCTGCCAGTGCCTTCACCTATACAACTTGATTTTAAAACTTTATATTTGTGGTAGATTGTATTATTCTAAATCTTTCTTCTATCACCAGTGATAAGATTATATAATCACATCGTTTGCCATGAACTGTGCAGTGCCTTCCTACTGTCATTCTGGGCTTGGCTGTGACATGCTTTGGCCCATGTGATTTTAGGAAATGTGATAGAGAGAGGGACTTGATTCGTGTTTCCAGAGTTAGGCTTGCTCTCTTTGTTCTCATAGAACTGCCATGAGAAGAACATACCTAGTTACCCTGCTAGACCCAGGAGGAGGATGAAAGACATATAGAGAGGAGCTGCCTCAGCTAAGCTGCCACAGCTAGGCTTAGCCTAGGGTAGATAACCATTAGTCAACTGAAAGATGTTTAAGAAATCCCAGCCAATTCCCGTAAAGCTGAATAGCCTGTACTATACTAGATTAGCTAGTCCCTAACTGATTCACAACCATGTGAAATAAATAAATGCCAGTAGGATTTTCATGGTTGCTTATTATGCAGCAATAACTGACCAACTCAAAAATACATTTTAATATATAGACTTTCAACACATTTTATTTATTTACTAATTTGCAAAAGTAGTTCATAGCTATTCTTGGCTGTTTATCCTGGTTTGTTTAGTAATGTAATTATTTATGTGCATGTCTTATATTTCAACTTAACCCAGTCTAATTCTAAGAGATCTTTGAAAGCAGAGACTAATTTATTCATTCTTAGTAGTGTCCATCACAATATCTAGCTCAAATCTTCTTTATCTTAATGATACTCAATACCTAGTCATTGTTGAATTAAACTGAAAAACTGCAAATTAAATTCTCGAAGCATATAGTGAATCCCTACATTACTGTTTACTTCATTACCTATAATGAAATTTAGAATATTTGGTGCCATATATATGTAGCCTGTATTTAGATGGGTTTTATTTTATTCTGCAGTCTCTTCTCCATCGTAGCAATGGTTATTACAATTTATATATAATGGCATATGTTACCTTGGGTTATGATAGTATTCATAATATAAGAGCTACATAACTAGTTTTCATTTCTCTTTGTTTTTCAATTTTACTTTAGCTTACTTTCCTCCAACTTACTCAGAAAGCTCCCTTAATTTATTTTTATTTCAAGAAATTTAGTAATATTTGGATTTATATGAAAGCGTTTACAACAGGTAGACAACACTCTTTCAGCCCAATAAGTAAGAATGTTTGCAGATTTTTCATGGGGTCTTAATGACCTCATATGTAATGCTTTTGAATAATAGCAAAGTAGATTCATGAAACATACCTTATGTATTAAAAGTCAATATTGTCTGGCTTTTGATTTTGGTAGAGTTAAAAAAGGTGGGGCAGAATATCAGGGCCTAGTGACTATCTCACCAATGTAATGTGATTAATTTTCTTGAATTTCAATGTATTTTTAAAATTTCTATCAGGATTTGTTAGAACCATCTTCCCCTTAATATTTATCACACTAGGGATCTTATTAATGGTACTTTATCTTTTGGCTGCACCTTTCCCTCTTTCCATCTGTCTGTGGAGCATTTTAATTGCCTCTACAGATCTCCACAACAACTAAATACTTTCTGAGGCAGCCTATGATAGATGGTTCTGCTATTATGTTTAATCATTCCCATTAAATATCATACTAAAACTGAGTTATGATTAAATTAAATAAAATAATAACATATTACATTGGTTTTCATTTAGAAAACCTCATTAATTTGTTTGCATTTAATAAAAATAACCTCTTAATTCATTTGTCCAAAGTTTCAAAAACATATGTTTCCCAAAAAACAAAGGAGTTAGCAAAAGGTAACTAAATTACTAGTGTGATGACAGCAGTTTCAAGACATTCTAGTCTTGTGTTTTAGAATGTGTGAGAAGCATGTAAGTAACTTCCCTAATTTTCATTCAGTCAATCTTTTCTCACGACCTCGTGCAGGGTGTATGACCCTGTCCAAGTCACTTAACATCTTTGAGCATCTGCTTTTTAAAATTTTTATTTTCCAAACTAATTATCTTACTCTGTACATGGTAAAAGGTGGCAGCTATACTACTTTAATAATGATTCTCCTGGGATATTTACAGTACAATTTACAGTACAATCATTATAAAAGTATATATTAAGATAGAGTCAATATGCCTGTCTCCTGAGCCATGCAGATATAGCTGACTCTATGTAATGAACATAAATGGCCTCTCAAAATTACCTACATCTGACTGGTGTATGTGGTGAAACAAGGGTGTCTGGCACACATTGTCTATCATATAAATAACAACATATAAATAAATACTCAATAAATGTATTAAATTTTTACTTTCAGAAAAAGAATTCTCTGACCAGATGATTAGATACCTGGTTACATACATGAGCATTGGCAATAATATTTGCATAAATTGATGCTAAAATTATCTCCAGTAAGAAAGCATGTATCTCTTGTTTATTATTCATATAAATCTACTGAGGAAAAGATATCTCTAGGAAGAAAAGATCTTATAATATTTCCACCTTGAGTTGAAAAGATAGTATGTGAAGACAGGTGCACACAGGCAAATCCAATGATGATTACTGAAATAGTTGAAGGCAAATCCTGTTATTAAGGTGCTTATAAATTTTGGCCATTACATTAATTAAAAATAAACAAACAGAATTCTCTCTTGTTTTTCTCTCTCCAAAATGGCTGCCATGTCGAGAGCATAAGCAATGGTAATTTCCTTTGGCTCCCCTTAATCTGCCCCCACACCTATCCATATCCTCCAACCATTCATTTTTTTCTTCTGTTTCCATTCTTGATGCAGAATAATATACCTTACCTACATTTAAGATATTACCATGAAAGGAGAAAATCTAACACTCAGGCCAGGTCCTGACATTTTGATGGAAAAGAATAGGTCAGGATCAAGAACTAGCCAATAAGAGACACTATCCAAAAACCCAGAACCAGAGAATCCAAAAGGAAAAGTAACAAATCAAATCAAGGGACAAAATAAACAATGTTCACCATGGATGTCAGAATAGGGAGAAACTTTCTTGAAAAAACACTTTCCTCATATCCCAGGACTCTTAGCCTCTTGCCTCCTTCTATGAGCATCAAAGGACCAGTGACCCCAGTGACCCCACTTTTGAGTTGATGTTCAAAAAAAAAAGCAGATATAATGCTCTTCCAATAAGCGTCTACAAGAGGATGTTGGGTCTCTGGCATCAAATGACAATCCTAGAGGCCTGGAGGCAAGTTACAGAGACCAACAGACTATGAGAATGATCTATTATGACTTCATGCTTCTTGGGTCCTACTACCTCTCTTTTCTCAGTTTAACATATTTTCTATGAAGAGTGTGTGATATAGAAGATTTTCAGTGGTGGAGAAAGTTAAAATCCTCTATATTTGGACAGATGGTCTGCATATGGGATACTCCATAATGACACGGTAGAGCCAACCTTGGTGAAAAATTACTTTTAGATGGTCATGAAGACGATGCTGCTGAGTGGTCCTCATTCAAATGAATGAGTTAGTCATCACTTACACCAGAGCAATGTTGTACAGGTTTCCTGGGAAAGTGCTCTAAAAATAGAGGGCAGCATATTCTGAGAATGATAATTGTTGAATTCAGCGTAATCTTCAGAAATTAGATATGGAGTACCAGGCAAGAGAAAAAGCAAAAGAAAGCCTTGATCATGGGAACACTTTATACTTATTGCTAGTGATAAGGAAGATTTTTGCTTTAGTTTATTAATATGAACATTTCTGAGATATTACCTTTCAACTTTGAATAAATGGATCTTTATTTTTTTCCTTGCACATCAGTTTGTCCAGTGTAGGAACCTACCCATATGATGCTAAACCATGTGCATAAAAAGTTAAAATTCTTGTCCATGTGTTCGGCCCATGTAACACCACATCTACCTATTTGATAGTGCCAGGGAAATGCTTCACTGCCTTCCAGACTCTGTTCCTACCGGCCTCTGAGACTGCTGGAACATTAGAGTACCAGTTGCCTTTATTGATACCACTTTAAATCCCTGCCTCAGCAGAGGAACAAATGAGTGAGGGCTCTTGTCACAGGAACTCTTGAGGTCGCTCTGTTTAGTCTGTGCTTCTTCCAAACACTCTACAAGTCACTTGGGGCAATGAGGAAAGACAACTGCCTCATTAGGTTATCTCTGAATCCAGCTGGGCCAGAATTTGGGTAATTTAAATGAATGAGAACATTTGAGAAAGATGGATACATTTGCACAGATGGGGCAAGCAATACAGAGATTCAAGTGGCAGGAGAAAGTCCATTTGTGTAAATGGTATGTATAGTCAGACAGAATCAGACGATCCAGATCCAGGGTTTTAATCTAAGCCCTGCTTATTACTAAGGCCTATGACCTTGGGTGATGACTTAACCTCTTTGAGTCTTATCTGTGTAAAATGAGGTTAATATGTAACTCACAGGTTTCTGTAAGAAAGAAATGAGATAGAGCATATAGTAAGCATTAAAACAAATGGCATTTAGTTTATCTTAGAACACAGTACGCTGTGAAAGATGCCAGTGCAAGGCAGCAGTCATCTTCAGGTTTATAGGGTGCCTCAACAGGCTGAATTGACTAAGTAGTTGGGAGAGAGGAGGACTTGAAGTTGGAAGGAACAGCCAGCACAAGCAAGGGAATAACGGTGTAATATAAGGAGCCTCTTAGATGTGATTTTAAAAAAACAACAGAAGAGCAAACAATCTCTGTCTCATGCAGGCAGATCCCAAGAAAAAGAAAGAGGCTCTTTAAAAATCAGCTCTAGGGCTTCCCTGGTGGTGCAGTGGTTGGGAGTCTGCCTGCCGATGCGGGGGACGCGGGTTCGTGCCCTGGTCTGGGAGGATCCCACATGCCGCAGAGCGGCTGGGCCCGTGAGCCATGGCCGCTGAGCCTGCGTGTCTGGAGCCTGTGCTCTGCGACGGGAGAGGCCACAACAGTGAGAGGCCAGCATACCGCAAAAAGAAGGGAAAAAAAAATCAGCTCTAGGCATTACCTTTTATGTTTACCATTCCTATTGCCAGAGCCTGATTAAGTTGGAAGTACAATCAGTTTACTCAGGAAACGGTATTAGTGTTAATTAGAATGGTGTGAAACTAGCAGTTTTCGAGTATCAGTGGGGTCAGTGGAAATTTTAGTCACTGCAAATTTGAGAGCATCTCTCAAACCATGATGTTTGCAAACTTTTTCACATATCCCCAAAAAAAGAAACCTATTAACTACAGAACCAGCTATTAACAGGATTACTGATCACAATACTTTCAGAACGTAGGGGGAAGAATTGAGGAACAGAACCACTTAAAGACTACCACTGCTAACCCCAAAGCGAAGTAGAAGGAACATATGATATATTTCATTATTTGAATACAATCTATGCAGTGTTAGCCCAATTTTTTATTATATCCTAAGCTGTGTGTTTAGTGTTTTAAAGGCCCTCTGGAATATATTGCTGTCCATGAGTGTCGATAGAGGGATTGTAAGGATATTGTGTTCCTTACAATAATGGTATTGCATCCCCAAATAGCTCCCTACTGGTGCCTGCAATAATCATTAATCACTCTTTTGACTTGAAATTTTGATGGTTCCTATTAAGTTGCTAATATTTAGCTTTGGGAGGAATAACGTATTAAGCTATGAAGTGTTATTAAACCTTAAGTGAGAATTAATTGGTCAGGTCCGTTCCAACAAAATAATCGATTGAAAATAGGTTTTCCAAGAAAGAATATAGGAAATTATCTGGTGGGAGTCAATTTGATTAGAGAGTGGTGGGGGCATGAAGAGTAAAGATACTGTGGGGATACCTGGAGGATGGTGTAGACGTATCTGTGAGTAGGGAAAAAAGCTGGAAGAAGAAAAATAAAGTTTCTGGGGGAAATTTTAGCAAGAGATTACCATGAGCTGAGCATTGGGTCAAGGACACTCACCATTTTTTTCTTATATGCTGAAGTTTTGTCTAGGGCCAGCTCTGCATATAGATTTAGCTATTATTTTAAGAATTTTTCTTATATCTATATGTTTTTATTCAGTTTCCATTCATAGTTCTTGTATTTGACTTTTCAAGTATAAGAACCAGTAAAAATAAGACAAAATTCCCCAGTGAACGTGGTAGTGTTCCTTCAGGAAAGGGATTAAACACTATTTGATCAGTTGTATCCTGATAAAAGGAAAGCATTGCACTGTAAAAAGGGTCTTTCAGTCCCTTCACATCCTCCTGCCTTATGTGCAAAGGTATGAAGATAATTATGATGTTGCATTCCAGCCTAGGCATACATTTTAGTGAAAACTGAGGTTCAGTAATAAGGCCTTACAGCAGAAATACTAATCCTACTCTTTCAACCTGTGCTTGTCTATTTGGTGTTAGAGAAACAAGAGAGGAATGTTTGGTTTTGTAAAACAGACAAATGGCAAATCTTACTGCGGATAAAAATTTCTTTTAAGCTTAGTGCTGTAATGATTGACACTGGGCTCAGAAGTGATTTTAATTTTATTTCATTTTTCTCTAGAGCATTACACCCCAGTAAATAAAAATAAATAAGGAGAAAGATTTAGTTTTGTATGCATGAGAGTAGGACTTCAGCCTCAGAATTTCAGCCTTCTGGGCTGTGTTTTCTCACCTGGGACTCTTCTTCTTCTTCTTTTTTTTTTTTAAATTGAAGTATAGTCGATTTACAATGTTGTGTTAGTTTTAAGTGTACAGCAAAGTGATTCAGTTATATGTACATATATGTCTTTTTGTTTCAGATTCTTTTACCTCATATCACCTGTGACTCTTCTATGATTTGTGATCTAGAATACTGTAAGCTCTCCTATCCACAACTCTCTGGATTAATTAGGATCTTCATATATGAGCTTACAGAAAATCTATACAGCAAATACATCAAAGTGTGCACTTACACAAAACACATTAGCTATGTACACTCATAACTATGACCTTAGTTTGACACTTGAAAAGATAATAATTCCGTGCCAATCAGCAACAAAAGAACATTCTATTGTTCTTTAATGAATAAGGCATTGGAAGAATAAGCACGTTGATGTCAGGAATTGTATATGCCATCAAATTCATTTCAAACAAGTAGAGTTATGTATGATTTTAATCATTTGTTTTAAAATAAATCAGCTTATGGAATTAGTTGATCATGAGTAGTTTGGAATTCATAATTTTAATTGGAAATCATTGCTGAAATTGTGCTCTTGTTTAATTAAAATCTCCATTAACTGGACAAATAGAACATTACAAACAGATTGTGAGGAAAAAAGGAAGAGGAAAGAAGGGAATGAAAGAAAAAGACATGCCTCCCAGTGTGGTGTAATAGGGATAAAAATGTGTAATTCTGATAAAAAAAACACTTTTGGGGATCTTATATATGAATAAACCCTTATTATCATGTCTTAGTATGCTGGAATTTGGGGAAACGATGTTTTTGAGGCCAAAATATACAAGAAAGTAATGATCATCAGGAGAGAACTTTGATCCTAAACCTGTAGAAATAATAGCACCATCATTTTTCATTATGCAAAGTTAACAGGGAGACAAGAATCTAAGACTTTGATACAAGCCTAAAAAGATAACAAATTAAAGGGAACCCTCTTGCACTGTTGGTGGGAATGTAAATTGATACAACCACTATGGAGAACAGTACGGAGGTTCCTTTAAATACTAAAAATAGAACTACCATACGACCCAGCAATCCCACTACTGGGCATATACCCTGAGAAAACCATAATTCAAAAAGAGTCATGTACCACAATGTTCATTGCAGCTCTATTTACAATAGCAGGACATAGAAGCAACCTAAGTGTCCATCGACAGATGAATGGATAAAGAAGATGTGGCACATACATACAGTGGAATATTACTCAGCCATAAAAAGAAACAAAACTGAGTTATTTGTAGTGAGGTGGATGGACCTAGAGTCTGTCATACAGAGTGAAGTAAGTCAGAAAGAGAAAAACAAATACCATATGCTAACACATATATATGGAATCTTAAAAAAAGAAAAAAAGGTTCTGAAAAACCTAGGGGCAGGACAGGAATAAAGATGCAGATGTAGAGAATGGACTTGAGGACACGGGGAGGGGGAAGGGTAAGCTGGGATGAAGTGAGAGAGTGACATGGAAATATATACACTACTAAATGTAAAATAGATAGCTAGTGGGAAGCAGCTGCATAGCACAGAGAGATCAGCTTGGTGCTTTGTGACCACCTAGAGGGGTGGGAGGGTGGGAGGGAATCGCAAGAGGGAGGGGATATGGGGATATATGTGTACATATAGCTGATTCACTTTGTTATATAGCAGAAGCTAGCACAGCATTGTAAAGCAATTATACTCCACTAAAAGTGTTAAAAAAAAAAAAGAAAATTCCTTTGAGCACATGAAAGTGCTTCATGATAATAATAAGTAAAACTGAGGAATCCACCCCCTTGAAAAATGTGGAACTTGTTTTATTGTTTCTCCCTCAAGGAAAAAAAATATTTTCATAAGCATGGGAGAAGTCAGAATTTACGCAACATAAAAGATATGTCTTTTTTATAATCTTTCTAAACAATATTAGAGCAAAGACTAGTAGGGCTATGCAATTATTTTGCTACCATAAGAAGATTAACATATAATCTTAACTAAATTTCGACCTGATTATTTATTTGAGTGAGCACATATCTTTGGGAGAGACATCTAGTGAAGTGAGGAAGGAGATAGACACCTGCTTAGCTAGTTACATGATCAGAATCAGCCCTGGTGACCAACGTGGTGAGAGCCAGATTCCATTTGGTTCACCTGATTATAAAATATGACAGTATTATTAGATGGATGTTATTCATATACAAAACTGTGTGTGATATGCATAATGATTTTATGTGCACCTGAGACTGCTTTCCTAAAATGATGTTTTGTATACATGTATTCCCATTTCAGGGAGATCTAAAGTTACTGAAATAGAGAAAAACAATCATTATCTCTATTTAATAATATATTTTAAATATTAATATGGAGAAATTGTATTTTTGATAAGTTACAGCATATCTATTTGGATGGCTCTAAAATCTATATTTTCACCCTAGACCTCTCCCCAGAATTTCAGTTTGGTATGGCCAACTGTCTACTGGGTGTCTCCCATATATCCCATTGGTCCCTTAAATCAACATGTCCAACATGGAAATATGTGTTTCTTTACCCAAGCTTGTTTTCCCTTTGCCATGTCTCCCAGGTCTCTACATCCTTACCCTTTCCATTAAGTCCACCTGTAATGGAAATACAGGCTTTTATATTCAATTTGAAAGCACTTCCTAATAATCCTACCTCCTTAGCACTTTTTGGATGTGGCACCTCCTCTACATCCTCACTAAGTTCAGTCTGTACTTATCTCTCTTCAAGCTCTTCTACTTGTTTCCAATCTTGCCTTCTTCAAAACCATTCTGTCCTCCCTACAGCCTGAGTTATCCTTTATGGAATGTATATCTGACCATGTTACTCCCATAACTAAAGTACTTCAGTGAGACTTCTAGATAAACACGTGAGTTTATACGAGTGTTTATCTGAGCCACTTCTTGAAGCCCATAAAAACATGGATAGTAAAAGCAACTA
Organism: Lagenorhynchus albirostris; assembly: GCF_949774975.1. NCBI lineage: Eukaryota > Metazoa > Chordata > Mammalia > Artiodactyla > Delphinidae > Lagenorhynchus > Lagenorhynchus albirostris. The sequence continues at coordinate 49,284,975 of NC_083116.1, forward strand.
AAAAGTTATAAAACCACAAGGACAAAGAGAATGGGAAAGGAAACCCAGAAGACTAGTATATCCACACATTTTGGGAGATGGAAGGCAAACGGATGAGTAGTAATTTATGAACAGAATAGAAAGAGATAAAACTCAAATATCTGCACAGGGAGATGTGAATTCCTGTAATACAATATAAAGGCTCAGAAACTAAAGACAGCAGGTACCCCTAGAGGCAGATTTTCTGGTTTTGATTTTTAAATTAAGCAAGAAGATCGGTTAAAAGTCTGGAAAAGCAGTAAGATCCCAGATCGTCTTAAGAAACTCACTTCCTTTCCTTTAGGCAACAGTTCTGGAGCAGAATATACATATTTTTCAAAAGTTCTTTAATACCTTGAAATACACGATATACATGTGAATATATTCGTATAATTTCATTACAATGCACATGAAACATAATCATTTGATAGCCTGAGCAATTGTGATTCTCTACCACTCTTATTCTCTCGCAAGCTTTGTGTGTGCCTTTCAGGCAACATAGTTTTCAGATAGTAGTTTTTCAATAAATACATCTTTGACTTTCAATCAACTGCATACAAATTGGCTTTTTATTACTGAACAGGGTTTAAGGGATAGGAGATTTCTATACCCTTTAACCTGAAAATTTTTGGATAATCTTTATTGTTGGGGTATTCGAGATCCTATTATAGAAGGAGCCGCAGGTGGAAACCATACTTAAGTGGTGAGGATGCAGAGACCTGGGAGAGGTGACAAACTGTAGGTAATATACACTGTGGAATTGCATAGCACATTTACAACAGGCCTAGTATTTTGGAGGGTTGCAGAGAATGACTAGTGCAACATGGAGATAGGATACAGAAAATCCAGTCTTTGGGGACTGGAAAGATAATAAGGCTGAGATAAAAGGTAGGTAGGTTATAAAATAGGACAAAATTATGTTTCATGTGAGCATGGTATGTGTTGTCATTTTGAAGCCTTTTCAATTTTCATAACTCTTTAGTTCCAACTTGGGAGACATATTATCATGACTGAATTGGAGAATTGCCAGCTTACCAAAAATTGTCATTGTACAGTTTGGGACTAGTGGAGATGGAAATAATAGTCTTTTGTTTTTTTGCACAAGGAAATTAACCTCCAAATACAACTGAGGAATAGGTACTGTTATGACTTCTTTATGGATCAGTAAACAGATGAAATATGGTGAAGCTATATAAGAAGACCAAAGATGTATAAGAAGACATGAATTGAGCAGAAAATAAATTTGAATCCTGCTTCTCAACTCTTGATTTAACCAGAGACAGTTCTATCCCAAACATGAGATTCTATATAGAAGCATGAGGGAATTAGGAAGTAAAATATGATGAGTATTTTTCCTGAAATATTACAGCTGTCATTCCCAGGGCCCTAGTCCTGAGATAGTGGGAGGTTAAGATATTAAATTTATATTTTTCTGTGAACTCTTCATGGACTGTTGCCATATCAATGACAATGCAACTAGAAGCATGGTGATTTTTAAAGAACATACTGTTTGGTGTACCCTCTGTATAGTACAGCTACACTCGGAGCAGCTAGCAATGTTCATCCGAATTCTTTTTTTTTTTTTTTTTTTTTTTTTTTTTGCGGTACGCGGGCCTCTCACTGCTGTGGCCTCTCCCATTGCGGAGCACAGGCCCCGGACACGCAGGCTCAGTGGCCATGGCTTACAGGCCCAACCGCTCCGCGGCATGTGGGATCCTCCCAGACCGGGGCACGAACCCACGTCCCCGGCATCGGCAGGTGGACTCTCAACCACTGCGCCACCAGGGAAGCCCCATCCGAATTCTTTATTATTTGTCAAAAGAATTACTCTTTTCTGACATAATCTTTCTTTTCTAAGAAAAAAAAATCAGTGGTGCCTATTGTAATTATGCTTTAATATCTGAACTTTTCTCCTAAAAATCAAAACCTCAAAATGACCCCAAAAGAAAGAAAGTGATATGAATATAAATCAAGCATTTTAAAATTTAAAAACCTGATACCCTGTTTCTCTCTTTCTTCTTTTAATGCATTAAGCATCATCTTATACAGGCATGAATATAAACTGTGAGCTGTTTACTATAAAGGCTATAATCAAAAGAACATATAATGATATATTTGTCTTTCCTTTCTTGTCTTTGCTTTTAATTTTCATATATATCCATGTTCGTGTGGTGACTTTGACTGTGTCTCCTGGAGGCATATGCCCCTGCAAGTTTAACAGTGAAGACAGTTGAGGAGAATATAATGACTGGGGGAAGCTATGTTGGGTAGTATGGACAGGGCTAGAATATATTGGATAATAGGGAAGCAGGGTTCTGACATCAAAGGGAGCCAGAGTTTGTACCTTTGTTTGCTGAGGAAACTATCACATAGATAAGGAATTGTCTTTTGATGATCTCCTCTATATATCTGAAGGACATGCTTTCAAATGAATTCCTTTAAGGACTTTTCATTATAGTTTTAATAATGGTCATGCTGACATATTGTCTTTTAAGACTATCGAAAAAGACCAGTTTGAGAGACTATGCCCAGTATGTGTGTCCATTTCACCAATCTGCCTCTGTTGAGCTCTGGGGATTGTGTTGGGGGATGAAATGCTCTGAAGATGATAAATATTTGCCCTAATACTTAAAAAAATTATTTTATTGAAGTATAGTTGATTTACAATGTTGAATTAATTTCTACTGTACAGCAAAGTGATTCAGTTATACATATATATACCTTCTTTGCCCTAATACTTTTTGTGAAACAAAGTGGTTTCAAGGTCTTTTTTAGTCTGCTAAATAAATTAGATGTGTACCCTCATGATATCTGTAATTAGAAAAAATATATACACAGAATAAATGCAATGAGTTTAAAAAATGTATTTGGTAATGACAATACCAACACGACTACCAACACGTATAGCACTTCCTATGTGCCAAGCACTCTTCTAACTGTCTTACATTTATCATCTCATGTATGCCTGAGTGCAGAAAACTCTGTGAGCTAGGTACTAATATGCTCATTTTACAAAAGAGGCAGATTGGAGATTCAGTCCTAGGTAGGGTGGTTCGAGAGTCTGCACCCTTTATTGCTTGAGGTACTGCTGCTCCTAAAACAAGGCTATGTGTTTTTTGACTTGGCTTATTACAAGACCACAGCTTAGGCATCTTTGTGAGCCGGTGCAGTTTGTGTCTGGCACAACTCAATCATCCCTTTCTCCACCCTTTCCTAACTTTCACAGCAGCCCTCCCACCCCAGTGTCTCATGCTTTACGGCTACCCTACACTTTTGTTCTAATGGAAAGCACACGATAAAATATATTCTCTAAAAATATATATTATGTTATTCCTCTCAGAAATATATTCTTTCAGGTATAGAGAATGTTAACTCTTCCAGAAATATTTGCATTTTCAAAGAGGATGCATGGAGAGGAGATTGGGTAAATATTAAGTAGGTAAGATTTCTAAAAGCTCCTCAAATTGCAAAAAAGGTAGATAATTACATACTTCCCCTACCTTTATGGACAGCTTGGCTTTGTGGTGCTATCAGTACTTCCTTGGCAGATGCAAAGGTCATAAGAGATTGGATAGTTTTCATAGCACTTCAGAGGCTCCTGCCTCCTCTACTCACCCTGAATTCATTACTACCCTCTGGATTTCTGTGGAAAGGGAAAATCTTTACTATTTGTGGTGCAATTTGGGATTAAATTCTGGCTCATTGAATTGCTAGGTTTAGCAAATATAAATACATGACTCCATTGCAAATTTGAATCTCATATAATGAATAATTTTTAGTATAAATACATCCCATGTGATATTTGGGACTTATACAAAACTTATTTACTGTTTATCTGAAATTCGAATTTAATTGGACAGCTTATACTTTTTCAGGCAATCATACTCAGGGTGGATTTTAATTGTCTCTAGACAGAAAAAAACTTCTGCTTATGGATATCATATAGTAATTTAATTAGTAGGTGGTAAAAGTATGAAGGAGAGTGGTGGCTATGGAGAAAGGGACAAATCCATACACACAATGGAAGAAGAATCGAAATGTGGTGATTGCTTATCTGAGCCATGCTGATGAGCCAAGGTGTCTTATAGAGAAGTTATAAGTAACAAAGGAAAAGTCATTATAAAAGAGTGAGGCCAGAATCCAGGGATTTGGGTTCAGTTCTTGGACAAATATAGGTTGCATAAATTAATCAAAGCAAAAATAGGCTGAGTCCAGGATATTGAATAAGGTTTAGGAGATTAAGCAAAACTGAAATGTTATTTCAGGCAATAATCCAGAAATCTGAAAGTCTGCTAATTTGCTATTGAATCTCTAACAACCAGAAATATCATACTAAAGAGAAAGTACTAATCTTTTAACATTATATAGTCATACTCCTATATGAATAAAGAATGTACCTTATATTTAACAGTTTAGTTAAGAAAATTGGACAAAGTGTGATTGTTTACAACCAAAACTAAAATTGAAAAATGCCACACACATTGTCTGTTCTGGAAAAATTCTAAACATTTAATGTTATTTTCTGATGTCACAAAATACTTCAAGCATAAAAGATAATCCAGTTTCATTTCCCATTGGGTTATGAGTTTGCTCCCCCCTCAGGAGACGATTCTTCAAAGAGTAGACAACTAGTGGCTAAATTAAGAAATACAAGTTAGATTTATAGAATTGCTTATCACATGAATCTTATTTTCTGTTCTAGCTAGAATTCCCATTAGCTATATTGATTAATTTAATTTTAGTTTGATTTTAAAACTTAATAATCTTTGTTCATATGGTAAGGTGAATACTTAATCAGGCAGCTTTTGCAAGATGCTGATACTAAGAGTTGGAATACAATGTAAGAAAAACATTTTCAATGTAGAGACAGTGGTGTAGGGCATACACAATCGGAGAAGAGCAGGGTTACCGTGGGAACCGTGATCCTGAATTTCATGACCTGTCTTGTGTGATTACAAATTTAATGCTGTAGGAGGATTGTGTGACTTTTTCCTTTATTTTGACGATGATTTATTTGTGAATAATCAGGAAACGATCAGGCTTAGAGGTGACCTGAATCTGCTCAAGCTAGGAGGATCCTGCATCTTTTAGGAAGACAGAAGGGGAAAAAAAAGAGTATGTGAAGGTGATCTCTTCAAAAGTACACAAGTTCAACACATTGCAAGATTTCACTGTAGAAACAATTTTGCACTTTGACTTCATTTGCAGCTGAGGATTTCCAAAATGCTTTGCAATGGGAACAGAAGCTTTACAAGGTTTCTTGAAATTCCGCAGGGCTAGTCGTGACAGTGATGAATTTCAGAGGGGTAGCTTGCAGCTGAAACTGGCAACAGAAGGTGAGAGAGGCTAGGAGAACATACTTTTGCATGGATTTACTAAAGTACAGCTTACCAAAGTGAAGCAAGAGTACAATTGTTTGAGAAATAGCAGCAGACAGGCAAAGTGTGTAGCAGTCAATGTATGAGTTATTTTGTTCTTAGAAAAGGTTTGGAGTCAAATATGAGGATCAGATTGCATGCATACACAAAGGTGTGTCAAGCTGATCACACTCAGCCTGTTTCTTGTGTCTTCACATCATGCCTTTTGATGGAAAGGGAAATATACTGTTGATTAATAGGGTCTTGTCACCCCACTTCTGAATGTATGGATATCTCTAAAGAGTTGGGTATTTGACATACTTTTTATATCGATTACCTTATTTTTATGGATATTGCCAGAGGCATTAGGTTTCAAGTCTATGCCAATTTGGGCAATAGATGTTCCAGATAGTAACCTTTATTTACTGTGTTCAGTGTGTACTAAATAATTGGTAAGGCACAAAGGATCCACACAAACACTCACACATTAGTGGAGGTCACATAAAGGTCAGGGTCCTTTTGGTTCCTTCTGGACAAGGATTTAATGTAAGTGCTGCTGCCTAAACAAATTTAGCTGAAAGTCATATGCTAATTAGTATTAATGCTAATACTAATACTTTCTGGTTTCATCCATTTTTAGCTCAAGATGTGACGTTCCTAAAGTCAATCAATGTAAGGTTCTGAAGCCTGCAAATGCAGTACGTATGCTACAGAAAAAAAATTTAATTATTGCTCCAGATGATGAATAAGGAAGCAAATGGTAATGGAATCCAATTTTAGAGTAGCAAACATATAAATAAATAAAAAGAAATTAAGTGAAATTTGCCCTTCAAGTCATGGAGTACCAAACATACCATCAGAGGAAGAACTTGCTTAATGGAGGAGAAAACTATTAAAAGTTTGAAAGAGTGCTTAGCATCAGTATAAAGAAGCAAACAATGGTGAATGAATTAAAATGTAGAATATCAGTCAAAAAGAATCACTCCAATCTTTTATAAGGAAATAGTCACAGAAGTGATCATCCTGGTTTTGGTCAATTTATAATAAAAGCAGGTTATCCTAGAGAGGAGTAGAAAAGGAGAGACAAGCAAAAAGTAGCCAAGTTTTAAGTTTTCACTGAATACATATAGATTGAAATGAATAATAAAGAAACAAAGAAATGTAAGGCCAGGACAAAAAACAACAAAACCAAAATATTTTGAGTGTAATATATGTTGCATGAATAGACTCTACTACCAATGAAATGCTAAAAGCATTTGCCATGTAAAAAAATAGAATGTCAGAGGACCAGAATTTGATATGTATTTGGCATAATGCAGTATAGTTACTTTGCCTGAGATCTTGTTCTTTTCATCACCATTTTCTCATAAAATTTCTTACCCTGTAGTAGAGAAGCAGTGTTTTAATAAGATAGCCATGACTACTTTTATAATTGAAACCAAAAAGATTGAGCTCTATTTCATCATATTGATATAAACCAGAGCTCTATGAAATGAAAAAGGAAAGGGAACAAGATTTCTCTGAATAAGAATGACTATCAAAACTGATAAAAAGGGAAAAGTGCTTAAATGTAAGTTAGGATGAAAATAATATAGACAGAAGTAATAGGAAGAAGACAGTGAAACTGAGTCATCTATAGGTGAAGCAAATGAAAGGAATGAGTATTAACAATGTACATTGCTGCCCAGATAGTTTAAGGTGTGTCAGTAATTCTTTGAATATCCTGATTTGCAGTGGGATTTAGAACTTAAATATAATGTGTGGACTCTCTCTCTGCACAAAGGGGATTTTTCTTTTTTTTTTTTTTTTTTTTTTTTTTTTTTTGTGGTACGCAGGCCTCTCACTGCCATGGCCTCTCCCACTGCGGAGCACAGGCTCCGGACGCGCAGGCTCAGTGGCCATGGCTCAAGGGCCCAGACGCTCCGCGGCATGTGGGACCTTCCCGGACTGAGGCACGAACCTGCGTCCCCTGCAGCGGCAGGCGGACTCTCAACCACTGCGCCACCGGGGAAGCCCACAAAGGGGATTTTTATAGCTTATTCACAATTTAGAAAAAAAAAAAATCAATTAGGCCCCTTTGGCTCTTTAGTTTCTACAGAAGCTCTAGTGTACTTTAGATATTGCTCTTCTCACTTGTAAAAAACAAAACAAAACAAAACAAACTTTCTGATCACATGCAATTTGTCCTGAATTTTGGAGCCTACGTTAAATATTGTGATATATTCCTGAACTAAAAAACCCCTTTTGTTCTATCTATAAAACAGAACTGCAAAGAATATGAATATCAACAACATACACACGTCTTTACTTACCTAAAAATGAAACCAAATTTTTTTTTTTTTTTTAAATTTACTTATTTATTTATTTTTGGCTGTGTTGGATCTTCGTTGCTGTGCGTGGGCTTTCTCTGGTTGCAGCGAGCGGGGACCACTCTTCATTGCGGTGTGCAGGCTTCTCATTGCGGTGGCTTCTCTTGCTGCGGAGCACGGGCTCTAGGCACGCACGGGCTTCATTTGTTGCGGCACGTGGGCTCTAGAGCGCAGGCTCAGTAGTTGTGGTGCATGGGCTTAGTTGCTCCAAGGCATGTGGGATCTTCCCAGACCAGGGCTCGAACCCAAGTTCCCTGCGTTGGCAGGTGGATTCTTAACCACTGCGCCACCAGGGAAGTCCCCGAAACCAAATTTTTATATGTAACTTTTTTTTATATAACTTTTTAATGACCTTAGAATAAACTCTAGAAATGAAGTCCAGAAAGGTCTCTTTTACTTTTTCCCCATTTTGCCCAGTATTTCCATTTTGTAATTCTCCTTGGGTGTTATACTAATATGAGATTAGAAAACTGGACTCTGTTATAGTAAGATGTACTTAAAAGAATATTTTCAAAGAGATGTTTTGATTTAATTTTAAATAAACAATTAGAGCAATGGAATCAGATTTGCTACCTAAAAAAGACTTCTGCCTTTACAAGCCTAGACCATTCCCACCATCCATGGCAGACTTGTATCAAAAGCCTCCTCAATGATAGATTATCAATATGTCCATCCCATGTGTGAAGAGTTCTAACCTCTTTTGGTATCACTTCCCCCCGCCAACTAGTGTGACCTCTTTGACTCTTATCAGCTGCATTTCAATTCTCAGTTTTTTAGAGTATCATTTTTTATTACCTATTATTGTACAGCTCATTATCCAGCTGGTAGATTATCTGTTAAAATGTTTTCTTATATTCCTCTTCCTAGATTACTATATTTTTAGTATTTTACTCCATTTAAAGTTGTTATATTTTATATTCAGCATTTTTTAATTCTTGAAAGGATATGGGATGGATGTAAGCACAAATAAGAACATTATAAATATTTATCTACTGACCTCCAATGCAGGACACTCATTCATAGGCCATGATATTTCCTCCTGTTGGCAGTGATAAATGATAAATGAGGCCCATGTACTGAGCTCTAAGTAAAGCTTAAAATAACTTAATTTATACTCATTAAAATTACTTACCTTTTTTTTTTTTAAAGAAGATGTTGGGGGTAGGAGTTTAATTAATTAATTTATTTTTTCTGTGTTGGGTCTTCGTTTCTGTGCGAGGGCTTTCTCTAGTTGTGGCAAGCGGGGGCCACTCTTTGTGCTCGGGCCTCTCACTACTGCGGCCTCTCTTGTTGCTGAGCACAGGCTCCAGACGCACAGGCTCGGTAGTTGTGGCTCACGGGCCTAGTTGCTCCGTGGCATGTGGGATCCTTCCAGACCAGGGCTCGAACCTGTGTCCTCTGCATTAGCAGGCAGATTCTCAACCACTGCGTCACCAGGGAAGCCCAAATTACTTATCTTTTATCTCCAGCATTTGTTAAATGTTAAGGACAAAAATTTAATTTATTATGAGATTATATCCCTCTTTTCTGTTATCAAAATGTCTTACTTTAGACATCAGTGAAAATGGCAGAGTAGGTATCTCCAAAGACCCATTCCTCCACAGAATTATCAAAAAATTAAACAAAAACTGTCAGAATAAACTTTGTTGGAACTATGGAGAACAAAGTTTAAAACAACCAAGTAAATGCTGAATTAAGAAAAAGGCAAATTAAAGTGGTAGAAAAGTTTTGTGGCATTTTATTTGCCCTTACCCCATATTCTTTCCCTGCACAGCAGTAGTCACATTCTCAATCTGGAAACCTGGTCCCTGTTTGCAGAAGGATAAGAGCAGACATTATTCTGAAAGAATTGTATTTGTTCTAACCTGTCTGGGGGCTACCTGAAGGACTGATACAAGGCTTTTGTTTTTTCCAACTTGGAACTCACTCAGGGTACCAAAATGGTGGGCTTCTTAAAAATACTGTAAGCCACAAGAACAACCTGTAGCCACATGGGGCAAAAGATTATAGCTGAGGCAACAGATAAAGTGTTCAAAGTCTGGGAGGAAAAGCTGGAGAGAGAGTTTCTTTGGGAAATCCAGGTATTCAAAAGTACCTGTGTATTCTGGGTAATTAAGAAAGTCATGTGCATGCCCAGGACAAAATATTTGATTGGAAAAGAACTGAGAAGACTCTAAACTTTCACTTCTGGCTGAACTCTAGGCTCAATGTTAACAGGAAGTGAAGGACAGGCAGAATTGTAAATGGCCTGGCTAAGTTCTAAAGTGTCACAGAACAGAGCCAATTTGCAAAGAATAGGAGACTTTTTATTCTTTTAAAGAATTTTTCCTCCCTCCTTGTCTTCTTTCCATCCTTCCTTCCCTCCTTTTTTCCTTCCTTCCTTCCTTCCTTCCTTCCTTCCTTTCCCTAACTAGAGCAATTAGGCAATAAAGAGAAATAAAAGCCTTCAAAATTGGCAAAGAAGTAAAACTGTTTCTATGTGCAGATAACATAATCCTCTAAGTAGAAAATCCCATGGAATCTACTAAAGAAAAAAAAAACCCAACCAATATTTATTATGGTTTGAATTGTGTCCCCCAACAAGATACATTTAAGTCTGAGGTGCTCCCAGTACCTCACTCAGAATGTGACATTGTTTGGAAATAGGGCCATTGCAAATGTAATTAATTAAGATGAGGTCATATTAGATTAGGGTTGGCTTTTAATCCAATATGACTGGTATCCTTTAAGAAGAGGTAAAGAGACACAGAGATAAAAAAAAGGAGAATGCCATGTGATGATGACTACATAGATTGGAGGTACATCTACAAGTCCAGTAATGGTAAAGATTGTCAGGACTCCCAGAAGCTGGAAGAGACAAGGAAGGACTCTTCCACAGAACCTTTGGGGAGAGCATGGCCCTCCCAACACCTTGGTTTCAGATTTTTAGACTCCAGAACTATGAGAGAACTAATTTCTGTTGTTCTGAACCACCCAGTTAGTGTTAATTAGTTATAGCAGACCTAGGAATCGAATACAGATTATAGTATCATGGAGAGGGGGTGCTGTTGTAAAATATGCCTGAAAATGTGGAGTTGGTTTTGGAATTGAGTCATGAGGAGAAACCAGAAGAATTTTGAGATGCTTGATAGAAAAATCATAGGTTGCCTTGATGGTTGGTAGAAATACGAACGTTAAATATACTTCTGGTGACGCCTTAGATGTAAATGATAAACATGTTTTTGGACACTGGTGGAGACGTGATTCTTGGTATAAAGTGGCAGAGGCTTGACTGAGTTATGTTCTATCATTGGGAGGAAAGTGGAACTTGTAAACAATAATCTTGGATATTTAGTCAAGGAGATTTATAAGCAAAGTGTGGAAAGTGCAGTCTGGTTTCTCCTTGCAGCTTATAGAAAATGAAAGAAAAAAGATAACTTAAGTACAAGGGCACCAGCACCTGATGATATCTGCCTGTCCAGGTAGTATGCTCTGTAATCAGGGCCAAGTGTGTGGCTGGACAACTTGCTAAGAGATTAGACATGTGACTTACAGATTCAATCAACCATCTCATCAGAAGCTGGGAACAGAGATGTGGTTATCCAGGAAGTATCTGTGGAGAACCCCTTTGTCTAATGGCTTGGACCCTTATAAATTTGATGGGACAAATAAGTTTTGGGAAATTTTTTTTTTACCAGCAAAAATGTTGCCGGCCTGGACTGAAAGGGACAGAGATGGGACAAAACAAAGGAAAAATTACTCCAAGGGCAGAGACATGGATGCAAAGGACAGAGTTTTGAGCCACAGAGAATTATTCTCAAGTCTTGAGATCTAATGGAATCTTCCCTGCTGAGTTTTGGACTTGCTTGGAACGTGTGGTCTATTTGATTCCTATTTATCCCTTTAGGAATGGGAGTGTAATAACTGAGGCAGAAGAACGGATAAGTGATCTGGAAGATAAAATAGTGAAAATAACTCCTGCGGAGCAGAATAAAGAAAAAAAGAATGAAAAGAGCTGAGGAGAGTCTCAGAGACCTCTGGGACAACATTAAACACACCAACATTCGAATTATAGAGGTTCCAGAAGAAGAAGAGAAAAAGAAAGGGACTGAGAAAATATTTGAAGAGATTATAGTTGAAAACTTCCCTAATATGGGAAAGGAAATAGTTAATCAAGTCCAGGAAGCACAGAGAGTCCCATGCAGGATAAATCCAAGGAGAAATACTCCAAGACTCATATTAATCAAACTGTCAAAAATTAAATACAAAGAAAGCATATTAAAAGCAGCAAGAAAAACAACAAATAACACACAAGGGAATCCCCATAAGGTTAACAGCTGATCTCTCAGCAGAAACCCTACAAGCCCAAAGGGAGTGGCAAGACATACTGAAAGTGATGAAGGAGAAAAACCTGCAACCAAGACTACTCCACCCAGCAAGGATCTCCTTCAGATTTGATGGAGAAATTAAAACCTTTACAGACAAGCAAAAGCTGAGAGAGTTCAGCACCACCAAACCAGCTTTACAACAAATGCTAAAGGAACTTCTCTAGACAAGAAACACAAGAGAAGGAAAAGACCTATAACAACAAACCCAAACCAATTTAGAAAATGGGAATAGGAACATACATATCGATAATTACCTTAAATGTAAATGAACTAAATGCTCCCACCAAAAGACACAGATGGGCTGAATGGATACAAAAACAAGACCCTTATATATGCTGCCTACAAGAGACCCAGTTTAGACCTAGAGACACGTACAGACTGAAAGTAACGGGATGGAAAAAGATATTCCATGCAAATGGAAAGCAAAAGAAAGCTGGAGTAGCAATTCTCATATCGGACAAAATAGACTTTAAAATAAGGGCTATTAGAAGAGACAAAGAAGGACTCTACATAATGATCAAGGGATCGATCCAAGAAGAAGATATAACAATTGTAAATATTTATGCACCCAACATAGGAGCACGTCAATGCATAAGGCAAATACTAACAGCCATAAAAGGGGAAATCGATAGTAGCACATTCATAGCAGGGGACTTTAACACCCCACTTTCACCCATGGACAGATCATCCAAAATGAAAATAAATAAGGAAACACAAGCTTTAATGATACATTAAACGAGATGGAGTTAATTGATATTTATAGGACATTCCATCCAAAAACAACAGAATACACATTTTTCTCAAGTGCTCATGGAACATTCTCCAGGATAGATCATATCTTGGGCCACAAATCAAGCCTTGGTAAATTTAAGAAAATTGAAATTGTATCAAGTATCTTTTCTGACCACAATGCCATGAGACTAGATATCAATTACAGGAAAAGATCTGTAAAAAATACAAACACATGGAGGCTAAACAATACACAACTTAATAATGAAGTGATCACTGAAGAAATCAAAGAGGAAATCAAAAAATACCTAGAAACAAATGACAATGGAGACACAACGACCCAAAACCTGTGGGATGCAGCAAAAGCAGTTCTAAGGGGGAAGTTTATAGCAATACAAGCCCACCTTAAGAAGCAGGAAACATCTCGAATAAACAACCTAACCTTGCACCTCAAGCAACTGGAGAAAGAAGAACAAAAAAACCCAAAAGCTAGCAGAAGGAAAGAAATCATAAAAATCAGATCAGAAATAAATGAAAAAGAAATGAAGGAAACAATAGCAAAGATCAATAAAACTAAAAGCTGGTTCTCTGAGAAGATAAACAAAATAGATAAACCACTAGCCAGACTCATCAAGAAAAAAAGGGAGAAGACTCAAATCAATAGAATTAGAAATGAAAAAGGAGAGGTAACAACTGACACTGCAGAAATAAAAGAGATCATGAGAGATTACTACAAGCAACTCTATGCCAATAAAATGGACAATCTGGAAGAAATGGACAAATTCTTAGAAATGCACAACCTGCCAAGACTGAATCAGGAAGAAATAGAAAATATGAACAGACAAATCACAAGCACTGAAATTGAAACTGTGATTAAAAATCTTCCAACAAAGAAAAGCCCAGGACCAGATGGCTTCACAGGCGAATTCTTTCAAACATTTAGAGAAGAGCTAACACCTATCCTTCTGAAACTCTTCCAAAATATAGCAGAGGGAGGAAAACTCCCAAACTCCTTCTACGAGGCCACCATCACCTTGTTACCAAAACCAGACAAGGATGTCACAAAGAAAGAAAACTACAGGCCAATATCACTGATGAACATAGATGCAAAAATCCTCAACAAAATACTAGCAAACAGAATCCAACAGCACATTAAAAGGATCATACACCATGATCAAGTGGGGTTTATTCCAGGAATGCAAGGATTCTTCAATATACGCAAATCTATCAATGTGATAAACCATATTAACAAACTGAAGGAGAAAAACCATATGATCATCTCAATAGATGCAGAGAAAGCTTTTGACAAAATTCAACACCCATTTATGATAAAAACCCTGCAGAAAGTAGGCATAGAGGGAACTTTCCTCAACATAATAAAGGCCATATATGACAAGCCCACAGCAAACATCATCCTCAATGGTGAAAAACTGAAAGCATTTCCACTAAGATCAGGAACAAGACAAGGTTGCCCACTCTCACCACTCTTATTCAACATAGTTTTGGAAGTTTTAGCCACAGCAATCAGAGAAGAAAAGGAAATAAAAGGAATCCAAATCAGAAAAGAAGAAGTAAAGCTGTCACTGTTTGCAGATGACATGATCCTATACATAGAGAACCCTAAAGATGCTACCAGAAAACTACTAGAGCTAATCAATGAATTTGGTAAAGTGGCAGGATACAAAATTAATGCACAGAAATCTCTGGCATTCCTATATACTAATGATGAAAAATCTGAAAGTGAAATCAAGAAAACACTCCCATTTACCATTGCAACAAAAAGAATAAAATATCTAGGAATAAACCTACCTAAGGAGACAAAAGATCTGTATGCAGAAAATTATAAGACACTGATGAAAGAAATTAAAGATGATACAAATAGATGGAGAGACATACCAGGTTCTTGGCTTGGAAGAATCAACATTGTGAAAATGACTCTACTACCCAAAGCAATCTATAGATTCAATGCAATCCCTATCAAACTACCACTGGCATTTTTCACAGAACTAGAACAAAAAATTTCACAATTTGTATGGAAACACAAAAGACCCCGAATAGCCAAAGCAATCTTGAGAACGAAAGAAGGAACTGGAGGAATCAGGCTCCCAGACTTCAGACTATACTACAAAGCTACAGTTATCAAGACGGTATGGTACTGGCACAAAAACAGAAAGATAGATCAATGGAACAGGATAGAAAGCCCAGAGATAAACCCACGCACATATGGTCACCTTATCTTTGACAGAGGAGGCAGAAATGTACAGTGGAGAAAGGACAGCCTATTCAATAAGTGGTGCTGGGAAAACTGGACAGCTACATGTAAAAGTATGAGATTAGATCACTCCCTAACACCGTACACAAAAATAAGCTCAAAATGGATTAAAGACCTAAATGTAAGGCCAGAAACTATCAAACTCTTAGAGGAAAACATAGGCAGAACACTCTATGACATAAATCACAGCAAGGTCCTTTTTGACCCACCTCCTAGAGAAATGGAAATAAAAACAAAAGTAAACAAATGGGACCTAATGAAACTTAAAAGCTTTTGCACAGCAAAGGAAACCATAAACAAGACCAAAAGACAACCCTCAGAATGGGAGAAAATATTTGCAAATGAAGCAACGGACAAAGGATTAATCTCCAAAATTTATAAGCAGCTCATGCAGCTTAATAACAAAAAAACAAACAACCCAATCCAAAAATGGGCAGAAGACCTAAATAGACATTTCTCCAAAGAAGATATACAGACTGCCAACAAACACATGAAAGAATGCTCAACATCACTAATCATTAGAGAAATGCAAATCAAAACTACAATGAGATATCATCTCACACCAGTCAGAATGGCCATCATCAAAAAATCTAGAAACAATAAATGCTGGAGAGGGTGTGGAGAAAAGGGAACCCTCTTACACTGTTGGTGGGAATGTAAATTGATACAGCCACTGTGGAGAACAGTATGGAGGTTCCTTAAAAAGCTACAAATAGAACTACCATATGACCCAGCAATCCCACTACTGGGCATATACCCTGAGAAAACCATAATTCAAAAAGAGTCATGTACTAAAATGTTCATTGCAGCTCTATTTACAATAGCCCAGAGATGGAAACAACCTAAGTGTCCATCATCGGATGAATGGATAAAGAAGATGTGGCACATATATACAATGGAATATTACTCAGCCATAAAAAGAGACGAAATTGAGCTATTTGTAATGAGGTGGATAGACCTAGAGTCTGTCATACAGAGTGAAGTAAGTCAGAAAGAGAGAGACAAATACCGTATGCTAACACATATATATGGAATTTAAAAAAAAAATGTCATGAAAAACCTAGGGGTGAAACAGGAATAAAGACAGACTTACTAGAGAATGGACTTGAGGCTATGGGGAGGGGGAATGGTAAACGGTGACAAAGCGATAAAGAGGCATGGACATATATACACTACCAAAAGTAAGGTAGTTAGCTAGTGGGAAGCAGCCGCATAGCACAGGGAGATCAGCTCGGTGCTTTGTGACCGCCTGGAGGGGTGGGATAGGGAGGGTGGGAGGGAGGGAGACGCAAGCGGGAAGAGATATGGGAATATATGTATATACATAACTGATTCATTTTGTTGTGAAGCTGAAACTAACATACAATTGTAAAGCAATTATACTCCAATAAAGATGTTAAAAAAAAAAAAGAAAGAAATGAAAAAGAAATGAAGGAAACAATAGCAAAGATCAATAAAACTAAAAGCTGGTTCTCTGAGAAGATAAAATAGATAAACCACTAGCCAGACTCATCAAGAAAAAAAGGGAGAAGACAATAGAATTAGAAATGAAAAAGGAGAAGTAACAACTGACACTGCAGAAATAAAAAAGATCATGAGAGATTACTACAAGCAACTCTATGCCAATAAAATGGACAATCTGGAAGAAATGGACAAATTCTTAGAAATGCACAACCTGCCAAGACTGAATCAGGAAGAAATAGAAAATATGAACAGACAAATCACAAGCACTGAAACTGAAACTGTGATTAAAAATCTTCCAACAAACAAAAGCCCAGGACCAGATGGCTTCACAGGCGAATTCTATCAAACATTTAGAGAAGAGCTAAACCTATCCTTCTGAAACTCTTCCAAAATATAGCAGAGGGAGGAAAACTCCCAAACTCCTTCTACGAGGCCACCATCACCTTGTTACCAAAACCAGACAAGGATGTCACAAAGAAAGAAAACTACAGGCCAATATCACTGATGAACATAGATGCAAAAATCCTCAACAAAATACTAGCAAACAGAATCCAACAGCACATTAAAAGGATCATACACCATGATCAAGTGGGGTTTATTCCAGGAATGCAAGGATTCTTCAATATACGCAAATCTATCAATGTGATAAACCATATTAACAAACTGAAGGAGAAAAACCATATGATCATCTCAATAGATGCAGAGAAAGCTTTTGACAAAATTCAACACCCATTTATGATAAAAACCCTGCAGAAAGTAGGCATAGAGGGAACTTTCCTCAACATAATAAAGGCCATATATGACAAGCCCACAGCAAACATCATCCTCAATGGTGAAAAACTGAAAGCATTTCCACTAAGATCAGGAACAAGACAAGGTTGCCCACTCTCACCACTCTTATTCAACATAGTTTTGGAAGTTTTAGCCACAGCAATCAGAGAAGAAAAGGAAATAAAAGGAATCCAAATCAGAAAAGAAGAAGTAAAGCTGTCACTGTTTGCAGATGACATGATCCTATACATAGAGAACCCTAAAGATGCTACCAGAAAACTACTAGAGCTAATCAATGAATTTGGTAAAGTGGCAGGATACAAAATTAATGCACAGAAATCTCTGGCATTTCTATACACTAATGATGAAAAATCTGAAAGTGAAATCAAGAAAACACTCCCATTTACCATTGCAACAAAAAGAATAAAATATCTAGGAATAAACCTACCTAAGGAGACAAAAGACCTGCATGCAGAAAATTATAAGACACTGATGAAAGAAATTAAAGATGATACAAATAGATGGAGAGATATACCATGTTCTTGGCTTGGAAGAATCAACATTGTGAAAATGACTCTACTACCCAAAGCAATCTATAGATTCAATGCAATCCCTATCAAACTACAACTGGCCTTTTTCACAGAACTAGAACAAAAAATTTCACAATTTGTAAAGAAACACAAAAGACCCCAAATAGCCAAAGCACTCTTGAGAAAGAAAAACGGAGCTGGAGGAATCAGGCTCCCTGACTTCAGACTATACTACAAAGCTACAGTAATCAAGACAGTATGGTACTGGCACAAAAACAGAAAGATAGATCAATGGAACAGGACAGAAAGCACAGAGATAAACCCATGCACATATGGACACCTTATCTTTGATAAAGGTGGCAGGAATGTACAGTGGAGAAAGGACAGCCTCTTCAATAAGTGGTGCTGGGAACACTGGACAGCTACATGTAAAAGTATGAGATTAGATCACTCCCTAACACCATACACAAAACTAAGCTCAAAATGGATTAAAGACCTAAATGTAAGGCCAGAAACTATCAAACTCTTAGAGGAAAACATAGGCAGAATACTCTATGACATAAATCACAGCAAGATCCTTTTTGACCCACCTCATAGAGAAATGGAAATAAAAATAAACAAATGAGACCTAATGAAACTTCAAAGCTTTTGCACAGCAAAGGAAACCATAAACAAGACCAAAAGACAACCCTCAGAATGGGAGAAAATATTTGCTAATGAAGCAACGGACAAAGGATTAATCTCCAAAATTTAAAAGCAGCTCATGCAGCTCAATAACAAAATAACAAACAACCCAATCCAAAAATGGGCAGAAGACCTAAATAGACTTTTCTCCAAAGAAGATATACAGACTGCCAACAAACACATGAAAGAATGCTCAACATCATTAATCATTTGAGAAATACAAATCAAAACTACAATGAGATATCATCTCACACCAGTCAGAATAGCCATCATCAAAAAAATCTAGAAACAGTAAATGCTGGAGAGCATGTGGAGAAAAGGGAACACTCTTGCACTGCTGGTGGGAATGTGAATTGGTTCAGCCACTATGGAGAACATTATGGAGGTTCCTCAAAAAACTACAAATAGAACTACCATATGACCCAGCAATCCCACTACTGGGCATATACCCTGAGAAAACCAAAATTCAAAAAGAATCATGTACCAAAATGTTCATCGCAGCTCTATTTACAATAGCCCGGAGATGGAAACAACCTAAGTGCCCATCATCGGATGAATGGATAAAGAAGATGTGGCACATATATACAATGGAACATTACTCAGCCATAAAATGAAACAAAATTGAAATATTTGTAATGAGGTGGATAGACCTAGAGTCTGTCATACAGAGTGAAGTAAGTCAGAAAGTAAAAGACAAATTCCGTATGCTAACACATATATATGGAATTTAAGAAAAAAAAAATGTCATGAAGAACCTAGGGGTAAGACAGGAATAAAGACCCAGACCTACTGGAGAACGGACTTGAGGATATGGGGAGGGGGAAGGGTGAGCTGTGACAGGGCAAGAGAGAGTCATGGACATATACACACTAACAAACATAAGGTAGATAGCTAGTGGGAAGCAGCCGCATGGCACAGGGATATCGGCCCGTTGCTTTGTGACAGCCTGGAGGGGTGGGATAGGGAGGGTGGGAGGGAGGGAGACGCAAGAGGGAAGAGATATGGGAACATATGTATATGTATAACTGATTCACTTTGTTATAAAGCAGAAACTAACACACCATTGTAAAGCAATTATACCCCAATAAAGGTGTTTAAAAAAAAGTAAAAAAATAATTATGAAGAAAAAAGGTTTTTTTAAAGTAAAACAAACAGATAAATATGGATGGACAGAACCCTAGGACAAATGGTGAAAGCAAAGCTATACAGACAAAATATCACACAGAAGCATACACGTACACACTCACAAATAGAGGAAAAGGAGAAAAAACAATAAATCTTGCTCTCAAAGTCCACCTTCTCTATTTGGGATGATTCGCTGTCTATTCAGGTATTCCACAGTTGCAGGGTACCTCAAGTTGATTGTGGAGATGAAATCTGCTGCTCCTGAGGCTGCTGGGAGAGATTTCCCTTTCTGTGCTTTGTTTGCACAGCTTCTGGGATTCAGCTTTGGTTTGACCCTGCCTCTGTGTGTAGGTCGCCTGAGGGCGTCTTTTCTTCGGTCAGACAGGACGGGATTAAAGGAACAGCTGATTCGGGGGCTCTGCCTCACTCAGGCCGGGGGGAGGGAGGGGTATGGATGCGGGGCGAGCCTGCTGCGGCAGAGGCCAGCATGACGTTGCACCAGCCTGAGGCGCGCCATGCGTTCTCCCGGGGAAGTTGTCCCTGAATCACGGGACCCTGGCAGTGGCAGGCTGTACAGGCTCCCGGGAGGGGAGGTGTGGAGAGTGACCTGTGCTTGCACACAGGCTTCTTGGTGGCTGCAGCAGCAGCCTTAGCGTCTCATGCCCGTCTCTGGGATCTGTGCTGTTAGCCGCCACTCGCGCCCATCTCTGGAGCTCCTTTAAGCAGTGCTCTTAATCCCCTCTCCTTGCGCATCAGGAAACAAAGAGGGAAGAAAAAGTCTCTTGCCTCTTCAGCAGGTGCAGACTTTTTCCCGGAGTCCCTCCCGGCCAGCAGTGGTGCACTAACCCCTTCAGGCTGTGTTCACGCTGCTAAACCCAGTCCTCTCCCTGCGATCAGACCGAAGCCCGAGCCTCAGCTCCCAGCCCCCACCAATCATTGATTTCTTAGATGTGATAATTAGGCACAAGCAACAGCATAAAAAAATAGATAAATTGAACTTCATCAAAATTAAATACTTTTGGGCAAAAGACACCATCAAGAAAATGAAAGGAAAACCCACAAAATGGGAGAAAATATTTGTAAATCATATATTTGAAAAAAGTCTCGTATCCAGAATATATAAAGAAATCTTACAACTAAAAGGTAAAAAAGACAAATAACCCAATTGAAAAAATGGGCAAAGGATCTGAATAGATATTTCTCTGAAGATATACAAGTGGCTAATAAGCACAAGAAAAGATCAGGGAAATGCAGTCAATCACAAATCCAAATCACAATAAGATACTACTTCACACCCACTAGGATGCTTATAATAAAAAAGGAAGACAACAACAAATGTCCATGAGGATATGGAAAAATAGGAACCCTCATACCCATTGCTGGTGGGAATGTGAAATGGTGCAGTCACTGTGGGAAACAGTTTGGCAGTTCCTCAAAAACTTTACATAAAATTATCATATGATCCAGCAATTCCCTTTCTAGGTATATACCCAAGAGAAATGAAAACATATGTCCACACGAAAATGTGCACACAAATGTTCATTGCAGCATTACTCATAATAGCCCCAAAGTAGAAACTACTCAAATAACCTTCAACTGATAAATGGATAAACAAATTATGGTGTATCTTTTTTATGGAATGTTATTGGGCAATAAAAAGGAATGAAGTAGTGATATACGAAACAACACCAAAGACCCATGAAAACAGAAGCCAATCACATAAGTGACAGAAGCCAATCACAACGGAACACATATTGAAGGATTCCATTTATATGAAATGTCCAGAGTAGGCAGAGTTATAGAAACCAATATTAGGTTGTTGGCTGCTTAGGGATGGGGTGCTGTGAGGGAATGGAGAATGTCTGCTAATAGGTACGGGGTTTCTTTTGGGAGGGTGATGAAAATGTTCTAAAATTAAATTGTAGTGATCATTGCACAACTCTGTGAATATACTAAAACTCACTGAATTGTAGTTCAAAAGTATGTGAATTACATCTTAACAAAGCTTTGTAAAAACCAGACTGTGATGATTTCAGGGGCTGTTTATCAGTAATGGAGCCAATTTGTGACTATGGGATTCTAATTGAAAGCTAATAGAGACAAAACCACATTTAATCACTAAATAATATAAAACTAATAAAATCTGGAAAAATATTTTTATTTGTTTCATTGAAGTATAGTTAATTTACAATGCTGTGTTAATTCCTGGAAAAATGTATTTTAACTAAGAATAGAAGATAGTCCTATGCCATTTCTTGCACATTTCTAATATGTTTAATAACTGCTTCAGGCATCATGGAAATAGTATAGCAGCACCAATGTTCCAGTGCTAATACATACACAGACACACACTCACACAGACCTATGCATTTTTCATGCATGAGGGTGGGTATCTGAAACTCATTTGAATAACTTCTCTGTAAGATATATTTAGTTTAGGTTATTTTCAATACAAATAGGATAGAGAGTTAAAAGTCATTTTTTAATTCATATAATCATGTTCTTCAAAAATCTGTGGTACAGGACAGAGGTTGTTAGGCCTGATGAAATATGTGGTTGTCCCATACATAGTATAATATAAGAAGTGTCTCAAACCTTTGTCTTGCTGGCTACTTTCAGAGCTTTGAATTCTTACCTCTAATTGGAGTTACTCTTTCGGGCTTGTGGGGTGGGGGGCAATAGTGTCCTACATCTATATAGTATATTACCATTTTCAAAGTGTTTTTACATACATTATCTCATTGAATTCTCACAACAACTTTAGCTTAGAGGTACTGTTATACAATTTTTGTAGCTAGAGAAAACTAATACTTAGTGAGGTTAATTTACTCACTTGAGGGCAGGCACGTAAGTCACGAAAAAGCTGAAGCTCGAACATTGATGGTTTAATTTTAAGCGCACTTTCTATGGTATCCAAGCTTCTTTAAAAGTTGAAGGCATCTAGAAGCATCTATTCAAATGGGACTCCTATATGGGGACAGAGAGGAGGGGAGGAGTAACATAGTATCCCGTTAGTACCAGAAATCTATAGAGTGAATTACTTTCACTAGCTGTCATCCAGGACAGAGCCGCACCCTGACTTATGGAAGTTTTTATGTGAGAGGAAGGAGACAGGGCTTGAGGAACAGAGTCAAATAAAAACACAATTTTAACTCAGAGTATAAACATTAAGGAAATATATGCTTATTAAATATTAGTCAGTATTCCTAGGATATTTTACTAGCACACAAAATAACTTTTAATTAGAAATAGGCATTTTATTTATTTTATTTTGTTTTGTTTCGGTCATTTAGATGAACCCCAACTATGCTCTGTATAAACATGCTAGAAAGATGTACTCTGTGACTGTGCGTGTGGATCTTGGATTGTGTTTTGTTTGGGGAATTATATTTAGAACCTTAGAGGGGTT
Organism: Lagenorhynchus albirostris; assembly: GCF_949774975.1. NCBI lineage: Eukaryota > Metazoa > Chordata > Mammalia > Artiodactyla > Delphinidae > Lagenorhynchus > Lagenorhynchus albirostris. The sequence continues at coordinate 49,308,070 of NC_083116.1, forward strand.
ATACAATTTACATGTGCTGTCTTCTCAGGTAGAGCTCTAAATTCTCTGTCTGTCTTATCCTTACCACAAAGAGTTTAGGCCTTTGAATTCTTCACTTTTGGTTTTCTTTTAGTAAAGCATTACTTTTCATTGCATTTCTTTTATTTCTTCCTCCAAATAACCACGTAATGTGGCTTTGTAACATCTTCTTTATCCATTTCTGCAAATGAAATTAGTTTGCCTCAGGTCCCACGTAAATAAGTCACACACAATTGTTTAATTATGAATTGTGACTCTTCCTTCTCTCGGCTGCTTATGTAGCCCACTGCTTTGGAATACCTTTTTTTTTTTCTTTCTTCTTATTCTTTTTAAAGGTATTGTTCAGGGGACACTTCAGTGTTCAAAGACTGATACTCAGCCAGTTCATTTCCTACCACTGAAGAAGCACAATGCCCTTTTGCTTATCTGGCCTCATTTCTTTTCTTAGGAGACATGTGTTAGGAAACAACCTGCTGTTTTTTTTCACAGTTGCAGATTAACTAACCCTGCTTTTCAATACATCGCATGGTGTCATTTTATTTCTTTTCTGGAAAGAAATGAGATTTGGTATACTTGTTAAAAGGACAAAAGATCAGTCTGTGCCTGAATTCTGTTTTGAATTCCATCTGGTCATTTCTATCAAATACTTCAGAGTGGGTGAGTTGATCTTTTTTTTGGTAACCTTCTCTATTTCTCCATTTGCAAAGTAGGTAGAATAATGTTACTGTATACGTACCTAAGGGGTATATGAAAAATAGTGAGGATCGCTATTATTTAGCATAGCTAAATTTTCATAAGTGCTAGAAGCAGCCCATATTGTTTATATTACTTATAAAGTTGAAACTTTACATGTGTCTACATGTGCAAAATCAAGTGAATAATGAAGCCCAACTAAATAACTCATAAAGTTAAAGGTAGAATTTTACAGTTAAAAATCATATTTGCATGTATTATATAATAAAATTATTTCATTAATTTATGCATTTCATATGTACTCATGTTCTTGCTTTCACAACATATCATATACAACACAGGTTTTTCATAATTGGACCAGGTAATTCAAGCAAAAGTGAATTGTTTGAGTAATTATCTCCATTTTCCATTTCAGACTGCATGAGTGCACATAGATTTGAAGAATTATTTTTCTTTTCCTTTAAGCTGTTTTTGTCAAATGGAGCCAATTTATGTTCAAATCTACTCTGGGTCTTAGTAGTTTACCTTCCATTCTTAATTGATGTGAATCAATAATTTTGTTTTGAGTTGCTATTTACTGTATGAAAAATGTCCAGCCACTGAGCTACCTAGTTATTCTTTAGTGAGTTCCTTCCCAAGGCTGCAATAGCAGTGCAATTATCAGAGTGCCTTCAGCTTTAAGTAACAGAAAACCTAGACAAAAGTGAACTAACAATAAATTTACTTCCTTCAGTAAAAGAAATTCGTAGTAGATATAGCCTGTGTAGGTCATTACATTGGCTCAGTGACAGCATCAAGGACATTGGTCCTTTCCATTTTTCGGTTCTGATATCGTCAGTGTGCTAGCTTTGTCTTCAAGCTATTTTCCCTCATTGTCACAACATGGCTGCCTCAGAAAGGATAATGTCCAATGGAATAATTTTCTTCCTTGGGTCTCTTTTTAAGAAGAAAGATTTCTTTACGAAAAGCATCCAACAGATCTCTGTTTATGTCTGATCAGCCAAAAGGGGATCACATGCTCACCTATAAATCAAACATTGGCCAGAGTTAAGAGATCATTGTAATTAGATTAAAATACTTAAGACTTATCCCTGAATCACATGGTGGAGGGGTATTAAATTATGGTTCTAGCAGCAAGTAAGAAGGGAATGCTAGCTATTGGGTAGGTGATCAACAGTGTCTGCTATCTCTAGGAACTGGCAACCTCCCCTAGGCTTCTTCCTGAGAAACTTCCATGAGGATATTCCTGGCAGCCTGTTCACTTATTCTTTGCTAATGGAATTTCCTTTGAGAATTTCCTATATTGCTTTTGAAAGTAGGCCTAAAACAAGGCCCTGAAATTATGTCTTTATGTCACCCATATTACTTCACTTGTATTGCTCATATGCATCTAATAAAATAACTTTATTGAGGTACAATTTATGTACAATAATGTACATTTTAAGTGCCAGTTTGATGAGGTTTGACATATGTGTATGCCTGTGTAGCCATCATAATAATCAAAATATAAAACGTTTTCATAACTCAAAAATTCCCTTTCTAGTCATGTCTCTCCAAACCTGGCCGTAGGCATCCAGTGACCTTCTTTCTGTAACTGTAGGTTAGTGTTGTTTTATCTAGAATTTCATAAAAATGAAATCATACAGTATTTACTATTTTGTATCTAACTCATTTCACTAAGCATATTTTTAGATTCATACACATTTTCATTAGTAGTTTGGTCTTCTTTATAATGGCTTATATTCTGATTTGTAGTTCTATGACAATTTCTTTATCCATTTACCTGTCAATGGATATTTGGATTGTTTCCAGGTTTTAGCTATTAGGAATGAAGCTGCTATGAACATTCACTTACAAGTCTTTGTGTTGACATGAGCTTTCCTTTAACTTAGCTGCGTCTTATGTTAAATGTGTGTTTAACTTCATATCATCCTGTTAAACTGTTATCCAAAGTTATACCATTTTACATTCCCAACAGCAATGTACAGTTTCCTTCTAATGGGTTTATTGTTCATGTACATACTATCTTCTACTGTGAAGTCTTCTGAAAACTTCCCAATTTATTTATTGTGTTCTCTCTTTTTATTATTTATTAGAAATATTTATATATTCTAGTTATAAATCCCATGACAGATAAGTGAATTGTAAATCTTTTTTCCCAATCTATGGCATGCTTTTTCATTTTCTAGACAGTATTTCAGAATTGAAGATTTTAATTTTTATGAATTACAATTTATTGATGTTTTCTTTTATAATTTGTGCTTTTTGTATACTATACAAGAGCACTTTGCCTGTCTCTAAGTTGCAAAGAATTCCTCCTTTGTTGCCTTCTATAATGTGTCCAGAAAACTTTTTCCTTAAAGGGTCAGATAACAAATATCTTAGGCTTTGAGGTTACATATGGTCACTGCTGCATATTTTCCTTCTCCTCTCTTCCTCTCATACAGAAATGTAAAAAATATCCTTAGCTCAAGTGCCATGCTTAAAAAAGAGTATAGATCAAATATGGTCCATGCACTGTAGTTTTGCCTACTTCTGTTCTCAAAGACTTATAGATTTATAGCTGTGGCTTGTATGTTTAGGCCTATGATCCATTTCAAGTTAATTTTCATATATGGTATGAGGTAAAAGTTGATGTTCATTTTTTTTCCCTAAATGTATATCTGAATTGTATTGGCATCTGTAGTTGAAAAGACTAGGATTTCCTCAGTGAATTACCTTGGCACCTTTGGCAAAAAAGGTCAACTGACCTTTTAAGTATGGATCAATTTCTGGATTCTCAGAGCTGTTTCATTGATCTTTATGTCTAATCTTAGATAATTGACATCTTATCAATATTGAATCTTTCAACACATATACATCACATATCTTTCTACTTAGGTTTTCTTTAATTCTTTTCAATGATGTTTTGTACATATTTTGTTTTGAGAGTGGATAGCCTTACCCTATTTCTTATTTAGAGGGAAAGAAGTCAGGTATTAGCCATAGAGTTTTTCAGAGCTGTCCTTCATCAGGTTGAGGAAGTTCCCTTCTCTTCCTATTTTCTTGAGAATTTTTTTATCATGAATAGATATTGAGTTGTTTTATGATTGCATTTGTTTTTCTTTGTCTGGGTTTTGCCTGCTCTCAAACTGCAAACTTTGTCTCACTTACAGTATACAGCAGCCAATATTTCTGCTCCATTCTTAAGACCTCCTAGGATTGCACTTTTTAGCCTCGCTCTTCCAAGTTCTCCACCGTACATGAATAATTTTGCAGTCAGTTAATGATTTGGGCAGAGTTTTAGCTTCCTCTCCCTGACTTCCTTGCTTTTAGGGATTGACTTCCAATTTCCAACTACTCTGCTGGCATCTAACTCTGTCCTCTGACACCTGAAGCCCATGAGGCTTTAGTTTTCTGCCACTGGAGCTATGCATGACTGAGGATATCTTTCTGTTATTGATTTAGAATTTAATTCTATTGTGGTCAGAGAACATTGTCTTTATGATTTCACTACTTTGTAATTGAGGTTTTTTTTTATGGCTCCATTTATGGCTATTTCATGTGAACTTAAAACAAATCTGTGTTCTTCTCTTAATTGGGTAAGTATTCTATAAAATTTCCATTTGGTTAAGTGGGTTTATTGTGTTGTTCAAGCCTTCTATATCCATCCTGATTTTCTATGTACTTGTTCTATTGATTACAAAGAAAATAATTCTGAAATTTCCAACCACAATTTGGGCTTTTTCTATTTCTCCATTCTGTTCTATCATATATTTAAAGTTTTATAATTAGGTGCGTGCACATTTAGGATTATCATATCTTCTGTGGGAATTGACTTATTATTTTTAGGAAATATCCTTCTTTCTCCTGGCAATATTTTTTGTCCCAAAGTCTAGTTTGTCTGATATTAATAAAACCACTCTGTTTATGTTATGAATAGTGTTTACATGGTGTTATCTTTCTTTATTCTTTTACATTGAAGCTATCTGTGATTTTATCTTTAAAGTGCATGTCTTAGGTCATATTGTTGGGTTTTTTTTTTTTTTTTTTTTTTGCGGTACGCGGGCCTCTCACTGTTGTGGCCTCTCCCGCTGTGGAGCACAGGCTCCGGATGCGCAGGCTCAGCGGCCATGGCTCACGGGCCCAGCCGCTCCGCTGCATGTGGGATCCTCCTGGACCGGGGCACGAACCCGTGTCCCCTGCATCCGCAGGCGGACTCTCAACCACTGCGCCACCAGGGAAGCCCCTGTTGGGTCTTTTTTTAATCCATTCTTACTACATCCATCTTTTAATTGAAATATTTAGACTATTCATCTTTAATGCAATTACTAATATAGTTGGGCTTAAAACTACCATCATCTTTTTTTCTACATGTCCCATATATTTTCCTCCCTGGTTTATGATATGTACTTTTACATTTTCACAATTTACCTTCAAATACTATTACACCACTTAATGTATAATATGAGATCTTTATAAAAGTATGCTTCTCACCTCAGCATTTATTACAAACAGCACAATATTTGGATATTACTTTTAAACAATCAATTATCTTCTAAAGAAATCAAAATATGAGAAAAAGTCTTTTACATTTACCTGTGTATCTACAATTTGTATGGCCCTTATTCATTTCTTACTGTAGAAAACAAGTTTCTGTTGGGTATCATTTCCTTCTGCTTAAAGAACTTGTTTTAACATTTCAATAGTAAACATTTGCTGACTAAAAATTCTCTCAGCAAATTTTTGTCTGAAAAGGTATTTTGCCTTCATATTTGAAGGCTATTTTCACTGGATATAGAATTCTTGTTTGACAGTTGTCTATCATTCAGTGCTTTGATGATATCATTCACTATCTTCTGGATTGCAGATTTCAATCAATAGGCTAGCATTATTTGGACCTTTGTCCCTCAGGATAGATATTCACTACAAAATGTCAAAGCAAATTCCAAGTACATGTAAGTTGGGTTGTTGTATATTTTTCTGTGTGTCACTAAGGCTCAGTTCAGTGTTTTAAGTTTTTTTTTTCTTTCTATGCTTCAATTTGAACAACTTTTATTGCTATGTCTTCAGATTTACTGAACTTTTCTTCTGTAGTGTCTTAACTGATTTAAACCCATTAAAATGGGTTTAAATTTAAAAGTATATCTTTAAAAGCATTTAAAAGCATATCTTTATTTCAGATATTATATTTTTCACCCCTAAAAGTCTCATTTGGTTATTTTCCTGCTTTCCATTTCTCTAATTGTGTTTATGTTTTTCTTTGATCCTTGATGATATTTATAATAGTTATTGAAAAATTCCTATTTGTTATCCCATCATGTGTGCAACTTCAGGTTCTGTTGTTATTAACTGGTCTTTCTCCTGCTATGGGTCATATTCTTCATCTTCTTCCCATGTCTATTAATTTGGATGGGATGTTGGACATTGTAATTTCACTTTTTTGATTGCTAGCTTTTGTTATCTTCTCTTAAAAAATGTTTGACTTTTTGTGGCAGGCAATTAAGTTAGTTGTTCAACAGCTTGATCCTTTTGAGTTTTTCTCTTTTAAGCTTTTTTTTAGAGTGCTTCTAACATAGCATTTACTGCTAGCTTAGTCCTCCTACTAGAGCATGACATTCCTTTGGTCCCTACTGAATGCCCTGGCTATTCAATTAGGACTATCCAATCTTGCTGGTCAAAATTTGAAAATTTCCTCAATCTGTATAAGCTTCTCAGTTTACAGCTTCTCAGTTATTATTTGCCTCACCTCACATGGTTTTACTCTATGCATGTATGGCTGAATATTCAGCAATAGACACAAGTGGACCCCTATGCAGATTTCTGAAGCTCTTTTCTGTGAATCTGCCACCTTTCTAATACAGGGCCCTGCAAGTTCCAGCCTCAGCAATCTGTCAAACTCTGATTTCTGTCTCCTCAATTCAGTGAACCTCTGCCACACACTGCTTAAGTTTTCTTTCTATATGCCCTTGTTTGAAAAATGCGTCTCAGTGTAGAACTGAGGTATCATTTGTTTTCTTTCCCTTGTCTCTAGGATCCTAGTCCTGTGCTGCCCTTTGACTGATTTCTAAAAATGGTGGTTTCATATACATATATGTGTGTATATATACATATATGTATATATATTCTAGTTTTCTAGTTGTTTATGTTAGTAGGGCAAATGTGATTCTAGCTATTCCATCACGTCTAGAACCAGATATTTTTCATACACTTTTGGCTTGTGTTGGATCACCTTGTTATGGAGAAAAACACCAGCTTTTGAAGCTGAAGCTCAAGCCTGTTTATGAAGATTTCTTTCTATAATTCTTGATGAGAGCATCTGAAAATGAAAAATGTCTGTAGGAAATACTAATTTTTATAATTTTAGTCCACAATGATAGTGAGAAAGGAAGCATTTTTGAAGACTGAATTTAAAAACGGAGAAGACAAAGTATATAGGCATTTTTCAAACCAAAATACCATTTTTCACAGAGAGTGAAAATGGATTCTATGATACAAAAGGAGGACTTCAAGTTGAATAGAGTATCTGTGTTCATGAGCATTAAAAAAGGTGATGGTTTTGTTCTTTATTTTCTGTAGTGTCATAATTGGATTTTTAGTTCCTTGAATTATATATTACTTATGATATTTTCTAGGTCTAACATTTTATAATTATATGAGGTATTTTTAAGTGCCCATTATGTCCAAGACTGGCTTAGATGATTTGTGGAGCAGAAGTAAAAATGTACAGTCTGTGTCTTCCCTGAGATTTTTATAATTTATATGGGAAATAAGAGTAACACACACATACATGCAAACATATGGTAAGATGTAGAGTATTATGAGTGATTAAAATATGAATAATGAAAGAGCTATGACAATTTATAGAAATGACATTTTTGTGAAGGAATCTGGGAAGGCTACAGTAACCGGCTTTTGATCTGAGTCTTGAAGAATGGATGAACTTTTGTTAGATAGGTGTAAATAAAAGGGTGCAAGAGGGAGGGGATATGGGGATATATGCATACATTTAACTGATTCACTTTGTTTTACAGCAAAAACTAACACAACATTGTAAAGCAATTATACTCTAATAAAGATGTTAAAAAGAATAAAATTGAACCAGAAATAAAAAAGGGCATGTCTGGTGGAAAAACTGTCAGACCTTATCAGACACTATGATGCTATGGTATTTTGTGCGTATGTTGCAAAGTCTAGTGATACAACTGGATATATGCATTTGTACATTTTTAAGGAAGTAATATTAAAATCATTTAGGCTTATAGGTAAAATTGAACTATTAAAATTTATCCCAAGGACTCTACTAACAAAGATGTTAAAAGAAGGTAAATATTGGTGCTCTTTGATCTTGTTCTTTGTTCATTCTTTTTCCACTCATTATACTTTATATGGAAGACTTTTCATAGCAAATAATCTCTATAAGGTACACACAATTATTTTTCTTAAAAATGTTAACAGTTTGATTCATCACAATAAGAGTTTTTCCATGTTACTTGGCTACGTAGAGTCTGAAAGATAGTAAGAATTAAAAAAAAAACAACACAAGAACAAATTATTGAGTGTTTACTATGTCCTAGCTGCTATGTTAACAGTTTATATGAATTACCTCATTTAAATTCTCACACCAACCCTACGAGATAATTAGTATTATTATTTCCATTTTGTATACACAGAAACTGAGGCACAGAAATTTTCAGTGAGTTGCCCAAGTTTATAGTGCTAGTAACTGGCAGAGAAGTCTCTCTGATTCAATAATCCACATTTTTAACTATTGCCATACTACAGACTGATATGTTTTTATGAATTAACTAATAATATTCAATTCATAACAGTAGTATCTATTATTCATGAAGGATTTACTATGCAGCAGGGATTATTTTAAGCATTTTACATTTGTTATTTTATCTAATTGTCCAACTAACATATGACAATTATAATAGCCATTTTTAGAGATGAAGCAAGTGAAAAAACAGAGAGGTTAAGCAATTTGCCTAAGTTCTCAGAGTTAAGGAATTCTTGAATAGGATGAAAAACCGGATCAGTCTAATTCTAAAGCTAGTGTTTTTAAGCAGTTTTATTCATTGCCTCATGTTCTAGTATTTTGATTGACTTTCTGCAATTTCTAATGGTGCATAATGTATACTATGAAACTTTCTTATGGGAATTAAAAATATAAATAAACCAGTATCTGAGGAAGACTGGGGCAGAAAGAAAAGCTATCAATATTACCATCACTAGATCCCACCTTCTAGGAAGTCTAGGCATGTCAGACTCCTGCAGCTTGTGTTATGATATAATTATTGTAGGAACAGCTCTGTGAAAACCCTCAAGTCCAGTCTTGGTAAAACAAATAGGGTCACTCATAGAAATCATCTCACCAGAAGTATTACTAGAATTAATTACATTTAACCAAGGATGGTAAATCAAGTAATCTTATATTCATAACTATGTCTTGAAAACCAGGTTTCAGTTTATAAATAAGTATTTCTTACAAGTCTTCCACAACAAAAATGAACTAAGCTATAATTGTATTGTAATCCCTAGGTATCATAGTCTCTAATTTTTAAGATACACTAGAACACAATTTTCTTCAACTGTCATGTTGACATTACATATAGTTTTGGTACTTAAAATTTCTTTCAGATGTAAATTGATTTAGTATTTACTAAGCATTATGAGAATTTTATGTAAAGGAAAGATTCCCAGATGCAGATTTACTAGGCAGAATAGCTCAGAGATTTTAAAAGACTTCGAACATAGTTTTAAGTATGAACTTTTTTTATGTTATATGACACAATTTTTATTTTTATTTTAGTTTTTACGGTGATTATTACAAAAATTAAAAGTTTTTTTAAAGCTTGTTTAAATGAAACTACAGCAAGTAGAAATTTTCACCATTAGGCATGATGCTCTAATGAATATACACATCTTTTCTATTTAAACAACGTAAATTGTATGTGTATAGACAAAATATAATTATCACAGGATTTTTAGTATGCCCTCAATGGATAATATTTAGCACATATATAGGATAAATATATATTGCACTTTAACAAATTAGGATGTCATGCCAACTGGAAAATAAGAGATCTAAATCAAGTAGCTTGTTTACATTAACAAAATTCATGTACAAGAGTCAAACTTTAATGCAACCATTTAAGGGATTTTAATAATAATGTGAAATTCAAAAGATAACCATATACACATACATCAGAACTCTAGCACAGTTCAAGAATTTGTCTCCAGATTAAATTTAAAAATTGAAAAGTTCAGTTTTACGTCACCTTCCCCTCTCTCCTTGCTTCTTTCATGGTAAAAAAATGTGAGTATTTTAAAACGCTGATCACAAAGTTACTTAAAAGCTTTACATTCCCAGAGATTTTTCTTCCGAGTAGATCTTGTTATGAAGAAACAAATTGACCCTTTTTTCACAGACAAGATTTATGTAGAAATTATGAAAGAAAATATAGGTAAGGAAAGGATCAAAATCTCTTTACTTCATAGTTGTAGAACACATAAAATTCCTGGTGTGCTCTTATAAAATGGCCATGGTTTTAGAGCTAAAGAGTTAAGGCCAATGAGTGTATGTGTGTTTGGATGGGGAGGGGGGAGGGGAGAGGGGAAGAGGGGGAAGGAAAAATGAATTTGTGCTGAATTTGCATTTAAGCTGAGAATGTTTTAAAACGAGACAGTGTTATAGAATTGTAATTTATGATCAGCCTGATATCTTTACACATTCTAGCAAGACACCTTAAGTCTGATTGATGAGAGCATGCTTAAGAAAACCTTTGAAAAATTAAGGGATAAAAGCGAAAGTAATAATCAAATATTGACTGCTTTAATGGAAACTTTTCTCTGACCCTTAGATATGCCATTTGGTATGTGGGGTATTATTACTATGACTGGCAGATGCCCAGTTTCTCAGGGTAAGCTCACAATGCGTCATTTTAAAGCTCATTTGTGTCTCTGTATTAATATATATTTGCAGAATGTTTCTCTCTCTATCATTTGCTCTGGCCCATTTTTGGTAAGTGAAAATTGTTTTATTCACTACTGATCATATATTTATTTTGATGAGAGATATATAGATTTAACATTGGCTTCAAGATAAATAACTGGATATAATATTAGCATCTAGGCATATGTTGAGTTGCAACCTGGTACACAAAGCTTGGTACATAAAGCTTGGTGAACAACTTCTAGACTGGGAAAGGTCATTTTAGTAATATTTTCCAATTCCTCACTTTCTACTACCGTGGGTGGTAAGAAATTGGGTCATTTTTATTCTTATAACAGTCTGTATTTTCTATCTCAGGAACCTATTTGCTTTCTTCATATATAACTTGTTTTGTTCATGTACCTTCATAAAATTTATCATTATTCATTTGTTTGCTTACATGTGTATTGTGTATCTCTATCATGGTCTGCAAATTCCATAAGATCAGAGATCTCTCTTGTCACTGTTGTATCCTTATCACCTAATATAATGATGGCACATTACAGGCACTGAATAAGCATTTGTTGAATGAATGAGTGCATGGATATCAGCTACAATGAGCAAAAGAGACAAGATGGTTTCCAAAGCAGGATTGTCAGTGGTAGCAATGTACCTAGCCTGTAAATATGGATAAACAGTTACATTTGGCTCATATTTAATAAAATGTGTAGTCCAAATATAGAGATATTTCTCTTGGCTTCTTTACAGGAGTATATAATTACATATACATGCACAAGGTAGCATAACAAAACAGTTATCAACTTGGTCGCCTTTGTCTTTATCCTTGAGATGTGTCAGCTTTTAATGAACTTACTAGCATTCATAATCCGTACTTGGCAGACCCTACAGTAATACAGGTCTTCTAAAAAAATAGGTAGATAACTGGGAATTGATTTTTTTGAAAAATAAAGTTTATTGATTTTTACTGAGCATATGTGTTTTTCTTCCCTTTTTCCCGATGCCTCATTGGAAATGTCAGTAAAGGAGTACAAAATAGAATAAATTCATAACAGCACCAAGGGTGAGAGCAGTAGGCATGAACACATTTGGAGTATGTAAAGTTTGGGATTGTGGAAGACAGATAAATCTTATTGATAGATAAACTACATCAAGAGCTACTTCCCAGTATAAACATGCTACACAGAACAGATGGTAGGGTAATAAAAAGGCTACAAATTCAGGAAAAGTAGGTACAAGGAGTGGAAAGTTGGGTGACTGTTAAAATGATTATTTTGGTACACTCAAACCAGTCAGGCCCTCCATATGTGAAGCTGTGAAATTTAATCTTGGGTTAAAATCAGAGATCTAAATTATAAAAAAAAATAAATCAATCTGCCTGAAAATATCTAGTTCTCTTGACATGGATACTGGAATCTCACAGTAAAGCTTTCCTAATTTTGTAAAAGGGAGTTAGAGTTCTTGCTCACTTTACACCCACAAACTGTAAAGCAAAGACAGTCTGCCCATTATATACTCTCCCTGCACACATAGAGCCGCTAGTGACCTCTATCGCTTGGAGGAGAAAACTGTTGGGGAAACAGACATATGTAAACACAGAGGAAATCTATGCTACCTAGTCAACCATTCACATATATAAATAAACAACTAAGGATAGTACATATTTGAGGAAGACCATTTTTCCCTTTTCTGTGGAACCAGTAGAAACAAATGGAAGAGGGACTTCCCTAGCAGTCCAGTGATTAAGATTTCACCTTCCAGTGCAGGGGGTCCAGGTTCAATCCCTGGTCAGGAAGGTAAGATCCCACATGCCTTGGGGCCAAAAAGCCAAAACATAAAACAGAAGCAATATTGTAACAAATTCAATAAAGACTTTTGTCCACATCAAAAGATCTTTAAAAAAAAAAGAAACAAATGGAATAATTGATCTTGGTGGAATCACATAAAATCTAAAGAACAAATATTTCTGTCCTCATAAAAAAGAAATATTTGAGAAATAATACAGTCCATAAAACAAGAGCAGGCAGCTATAGAAAAAGAGCAAATACAAAATAAAAAGATGTGTTATAAATTTAAATTTATAATTGCAAACTAAAAAAAATCTTTAAAAGAGTTAGAAGAAAAAAAGTTGAGGCACAGATAAAATGGAACAAAATGTCAGAGATGGAAACTATGAGAGAAAAAGTTAGAAAATCAGTGCAAGTGTTCCAACATTTATTTGGAATTCAGCTAAAACAAAGAGAAAACAGCTAAAACAAAGAGGGGGTAACAATCAAATAAGTAATAAAAGAACAATTTCTGGAAGAACTGATCTTAGAATTAAAGCAAGACCTAAGTTTGCAGGTTGGAATCAACAACAAAGCAAGGATTAAAGTCAAACATCAAGAATGAAGAGACTATCTTAAATGTATGCCAAGATAAGCAATATATCATTTACAAAGGAATATAAATTATTTTGGCATCAGAGTTCTCATTAGTCACACTAGAAAGTAGAAGAGAATGAAACAATGCATTGAAGTTTTGAAGGAAAACAATTTTGAACTTGGAATTCTATACCTAGATAAAATAGCAATTAGATAGGGGGAAAGAAGATATTTTCAGACATATATATGTGGCCTATGGTATTTCTCATTTTCTTACAGAGTAAGAAAAAATTAAGAGTTGAATGTCTTCCTGGGAAGCAAATGAAGTTAAGAAAGACTTGTCACCTTTTTCTAGAATTTAGAATGAGTTTTGAAAGGCATTTTAACATAAAAAGAATGTAAAGCAGTATTTTGTGTGCTTAAGAACATAAAGTTAAACCTGTCTACCTGTGTTGTATTCCCAACTGCATTACTTCTTAGTTATTTTTCCTTGTGTAAGTTATGTAATTGGACCTTCATTTTTACATCTGTAGTATGGTAATAATCATTCTCTGTTATTAACACAATATTTTGACTATATACCTTTTAAGGTTGTTGTGATAATTCAATAATATAATCCACACAAGGTACTTAAAAAGAGTCCCTGACACAAAGCCATACTCAATGGAGGTTAAATATTTTTATCCATCTTTTTTAAGAGTTGCCATCACACTTTTTTTTTGTCATTTAACAATATTTTTTGTTGAAGTATAGTTACTTTACAATCTTTTGTTAGTTTCCAGTGTATAGCAAAGTGATTCCGTTTTTTATATATACATATGTATATATATATTCTCTTTCATATTCTTTTCCATCATAGGTTATTACAAGATAAAGAATATAGGCCCCTGTGTCATACAGTAGGTCCTTGTGGTTTATCTATTTCATATATAGTAATGTGTATATGTTAATCCCAAACTCCTAGTTTACCGCTCCCCCACAAGCCTCTGCTATCCCCTTTGGTAACCATGTTTGTTTTCTATGTCTGTAAGTCTGTTTCTGTTTTGAAAATAAGTTCATTTATATCATTTTTTTTAGGTTCCACATGTAAGTGATATCATATGATATTTGTTTTAGTCCGACTTACTTCACTTAATATGATAATCGCTAGGTCCATCTATGTTGCTGCAAATGGCATTATTCCATTCTTTTTCTTTTTTTTTTTTACATCTTTATTGCACTATAATTGCTTTACAATGGTGTGTTAGTTTCTGCTTTACAACAAAGTGAATCAGTTATACATACACATATGTTCCCATATCTCTTCCCTCTTGCGTCTTCCACCCTCCCACCCTCCCTATCCCACCCCTCCAGACAGTCACAAATCACCGAGCTGATCTCCCTGTGCTATGCAGCTGCTTACCGCTAGCAATCTACCTTACGACTGGTAGTGTATATATGTCCATGCCTCTCTCTCGCTTTGTCAAGTTTAGCCTTCCCCCTCCCCATATCCTCAAGTCCATTCTCTAGTAGGTCTGTGTCTTTATTCCTGTCTTACCCTTAGGTCCTTTATGACATTTTTTAAAAATTATATATATATGTGTTAGCATACAATATTTGTCTTTCTCGTTCTGACTTACTTCACTCTGTATGGCAGAATCTAGGTCTATCCACCTCATTGCAAATAGCTCAATTTCATTTCTTTTTATGGCTGAGTAATATTCCATTGTATATATGTGCCACATCTTCTTTATCCATTCATCTGATGATGGACACTTAGATTGTTTCCATCTCCGGGCAATTGTAAATAGAGCTGCAATGAACATTTTGGTACATGACTCTTTTTGAATTATGGTTTTCTCAGGGTGTATGCTCAGTAGTGGAATTGCTGGGTCATATGGTAGTTCTATTTGTAGTTTTTAAAGGAACCTCCATACTGTCCTCCACAGTGGCTGTATCAATTTACATTCCCACAAACAGTGCAAGAGAGTTCCCTTTTCTCCACACCCTCTCCAGCATTTATTGTTTCTAGATTTTTTGATGATGGCCATTCTGACTGGTGTGAGATGATATCTCATTATAGTTTTGATTTTCATTTCTCTAATGATTAATGATGTTGAGCATTCTTTCATGGTTTGTTGCCACTCTGTATATCTTCTTTGGAGAAATGTCTATTTAGGTCTTCTGCCCATTTTTGGATTGGGTTGTTTGGTTTTTTGTTATTGAGCTGCATGAGCTGCTTATAAATTTTGGAGATTAATCCTTTGTCCGTTGCTTCATTTGCAAATATTTTCTCCCATTCTGAGGATTATCTTTTGGTCTTGTTTATGGATTCCTTTGCTGTGCAAAAGCTTTGAAGTTTCATTAGGTCCCATTTGTTTATTTTTGTTTTTATTTCCATTTTTCTAGGAGGTGGGTCAAAAAGGATCTTGCTGTGATTTATGTCACCGAGTGTTCTCCCTATGTTTTCCTCTAAGAGTTTTATAGTTTCTGGCCTTACATTTAGGTCTTTAATCCATTTTGAGCTTATTTTTGTGTATGGAATTAGGGAGTGATCTAATCTCATCCTTTTACATGTACCTGTCCAGTTTTCCCAGCACCACTTATTGAAGAGGCTGTCCTTTCTCCACTGTACATTCCTGCCTCCTTTATCAAAGATAAGGTGGTCATAGGTGTATGGGTTTATCTCTGTGCTTTCTGTCCTGTTCCATTGATCTATCTTTCTGTTTTTGCTCCGGTGCCATACTGTCTTCATTACTGTAGCTTTGTAGTATAGTCTGAAGTCAGGGAGCCTGATTCCTCCAGCTCCGTTTTTTGTTCTCAAGATTGCTTTGGCAATTTGGGGGCTTTTGTGTTTCCATAAAAATTGTGAAAGTTTTTGTTCTAGTTCTGTGAAAAAGGCCAGTGGTAGTTTGATAGGGATTGCACTGAATCTGTAGATTGCTTTGGGTAGTAGAGTCATTTTCACAATGTTGATTCTTCCAATCCAAGAACCTGGTATATCTCTCCATCTATTTGTATCATCTTTAATTTCTTTCATCAGTGTCTTATAATTTTCTGCATACAGATCTTTTGTCTCCTTAGGTAGGTTTATTCCTAGATATTTTATTCTTTTTGTTGCAATGGTAAATGGGAGTGTTTTCTTGATTTCACTTTCAGATTTTTCATCATTAGTATATAGGAATGCCACAGATTTCTGTGCATTAATTTTGTATCCTGCTACCTTACCAAATTCATTGATTAGCTCTAGTAGTTTTCTACTAGCATGTTTAGGATTCTCTACATATAGTATCATGTCATCTGCAAACAGTGACAGCTTTACTTCTTCTTTTCTGATTTGGATTCCTTTTATTTCCTTTTCTTCTCTGATTGCTATGGCTAAAACTTCCAAAACTATGTTGAATAAGAGTGGTGAGAGTGGGCAACCTTGTCTTGTTCCTGATCTTAGTGGAAATGCTTTCAGTTTTTCACCATTGAGGATGATGTTGGCAGTGGGTTTGTCATATATGGCCTTTATTATGTTGAGGAAAGTTCCCTCTATGCCTACATTCTGCTGGGTTTTTATCATAAATGGGTGTTGAATTTTGTCAAAAGCATTCTCTGCATCTATTGAGATGATCATATGGTTTTTCTCCTTCAATTTGTTAATATGGTGTATCACGTTGATTGATTTGCATATATTGAAGAATCCTTGCATTCCTGGAATAATCCCCACTTGATCATGGTGTATGATCCATTTAATGTGCTGTTGGATTCTTTTTGCTAGCATTTTATTAAGAATTTTCGCATGTATGTTCATCAGTAATATTGGCCTGTAGTTTTCGTTCTTTGTGACATCCTTGTCTGGTTTTGGTATCAGGGTGATGGTGGCCTTGTAGAATGAATTTGGGAGTGTTCCTCCCTCTGCGATATTTTGGAAGAGTTTGAGAAGGATAGGTGTTAGCTCTTCTCTAAATGTTTGATAGAATTCGCCTGTGAAGCCATCTGGTCCTGGGCTTTTGTTTGTTGGAATATTTTTAATCACAGTTTCAATTTCAGTGCTTGTGATTGGTCTGTTCATATTTTCTATTTCTTCCTGATTCAGTCTTGGCAGTTGTGCATTTCTAAGAATTTGTCCATTTCTTCCAGGTTGTCCATTTTATTGGCATAGAGTTGCTTGTAGTAATCTCTCATGATCTTTTGTATTTCTGCAGTGTCAGTTGTTACTTCTCCTTTTTCATTTCTAATTCTGTTGATTTGAGTCTTCTCCCTTTTTTTCTTGATGAGTCTGGCTAATGGTTTATCTATTTTGTTTACCTTCTCAAAGAACCAGCTTTTAGTTTTATTGATCCTTGCTATCATTTTCTTCATTTCTTTTTCATTTATTTGTGATGTGATATTTATGATTTCTTTCCTTCTGCTAACTTTGGGGTTTTTTTGTTCTTCTTTCTCTAATTGCTTTAGGTTCAAGGTTAGGTTGTTTATTCGAGATGTTTCCTGCTTCTTAAGGTGGGCTTGTATCGCTATAAACTTCCCTCTTAGAAGTGCTTTTGCTGCCTCCCATAGATTTTGGGTTGTCGTTTCTCCATTTGTTTGTCATTTGTTTCTATGTATTTTTTTATTTTCTCTTTGATTTCTTCAGTGATCACTTCATTATTAAGTATTGTATTGTTCAGCCTCCATGTGTTTGTATTTTTTTACAGATTTTTCCTGTAATTGATATCTCGTCTCATAACGCTGTGGTCGGAAAAGATACTTGATACAATTTCAATTTTCTTAAATTTACCAAGGCTTGATTTGTGACCCGAGATTTGATCTATCCTGGAGAATGTTCCATGAGCACTTGAGAAAAATGTGTATTCTGTTGTTTTTGGATGTAAGGTCCTATAAATATCAATTAAGTCCATCTTGTTTAATGTATCATTTAAAGCTTGTGTTTCCTTATTTATTTTCATTTATGATGATCTGTCCATTGGTGAAAGTGGGGTGTTAAAGTCCCCTACTATGAATGTGTTACTGTCGATTTCCCCTTTTATGGCTGTTAGTATTTGCCTTATGTATTGAGGTGCTCCATTTTTGGGTGCATAAATATTTACAGTTGTTATATCTTCTTCTTGGATTGATCCCTTGATCATTATGTAGCATTCTTTGTCTCCTCTAATAGTCTTTATTTTAAAGTCTATTTTGTCTGATATGAGAATTGCTACTCCAGCTTTCTTTTGGTTTCCATTTGCATGAAATATCTTTTTCCATCCCATCACTTTCAGTCTGTATGTGTGTCTAGGTCTGTAGTGGGTCTCTTGTAGACATGAAATATATGGATCTTGTTTTTGTATCCATTCAACCAGTCTGTGTCTTTTGGTGGGAGCATTTAATCCAGTTAAATTTAAGGTAATTATCGATATGTATGTTCCTATTCCCATTTTCTTAATTGTTTTGGGTTTGTTATTGTAGGTCTTTTCCTTCTCTGTGTTTCTTGCCTAGAGTAGTTCCTTTAGCAGTTTTTGTAAAGCTGGTTTGGTGGTGCTGAACTCTCTCAGCTTTTGCTTGTCTGTAAAGGTTTTATTTTCTCCATCAAATGTGAATGAGATCCTTGCTGGATAGAGTAATCTTGGTTGCAGGTTTTTTCCTTCATCACTTTAAATATGTCCCGCCAGTCCCTTCTGGCTTGCAGAGTTTCTGCTGAAAGATCAGCTGTTACCCTTATGGGGATTCCCTTGTGTGTTATTTGTTGTTTTTCCTTTGCTGATTTTAATATGTTTTCTTTGTAATTAATTTTTGACAGTTTGATTAATATGTGTCTTGGCGTATTTCTCCTTGGATTTTTCCTGTATGGGACTCTCTGTGCTTCCTGGACTTGATTAACTGTTTCCTTTCCCATATTAGGGAAGTTTTCAACTATAATCTCTTCAAATATTTTCTCAGTCCCTTTCTTTTTCTCTTCTTCTTCTGGAACCCCTATAATTCGAATGTTGGTGCATTTGATGTTGTCCCAGAGGTCTCTGAGACTGTCCTCAGTTCTTTTCATTCTTTTATCTTTATTCTGCTCTGCAGTAGTTATTTCTAGTATTTTATCTTCCAGGTCACTTATCCATTCTTCTGCCTCAGTTATTCTGCTATTGATCCCATCTAGAATATTTTTAATTTCATTTATTGTGTTGTTCATCATTGTTTGTTTCATCTTTAGTTCTTCTAGGTCCTTGTTTAATGTTTCTTGCATTTTGTCTATTCTATTTCCAAGATTTTGTGTCATCTTCACTATCATTATTCTGAATTCTTTTTCAGGTAGACTGCCTATTTCCTCTTCATTTGTTAGGTCTGGTCGGTTTTTATCTTGCTCCTTCATCTGCTCTGTGTTTTTCTGTTTCTCATTTTGCTTATCTTACTGTGTTTGGGGTCTCCTTTTCACAGGCTGCACATTCTTAGTTCCCATTGTTTTTGGTGTCTGTCCCCAGTGGCTAAGGTTGGTTCAGTTGGTTGTGTAGGCTTCCTGGTGGAGGGGACTAGTGCCTGTGTTCTGGTGGGTGAGGCTGGATCTTGTCTTTCTGGTTGGCAGGTCCACATCTGGTCGTGTGTTTTGGGGTGTCTTTGGACTTATTTTGATTTTAGGTAGCCTCTCTGCTAATGGGTGGGTTTGTGTTCCTGTCTTGCTAGTTGTTTGGCATAGGATGTCCAGCACTGTAGCTTGCTGGTTGTTGAGTGAAGCTGGGTGCTGGTGTTGAGATGCAGATCTCTGGGAGATTGTTACCATTTGATATTACGTGGAGCTGGGAGGTCTCTTGTTGACCAGTTTCCTGAAGTTGGCTCTCCCTCCTCAGAGGCACAGCACTGACTCCTGGGGGCTGAACCAAGAGCCTTTCATCCACTCGGCTCAGAATAAAAGGGAGAAAAAATAGAAAGAAAGATTTATTAGAAGTAGAGTGAGAGAAAGAAAGAAAGAAAGAAAGGAGGGAGGGAGGGAGGAAGGAAGGAAGGAGGGAAGAAAGGAAAGGAAAAGATAAAGTAAAATAAAATAAAGTAAGATAAAATATAATAAAGTTATTAAAACAAAAAAATAATTATTAAGATATAAAAAAGAAAAAAAATTAAAAAACAAAAAGTAAAACTGACGGATAGAACCTGAAGACAAATGGTGGAAGGAAAGCTATACAGACAAATTCTCATACAGAAGCATACGCATACACACTCACAAAAAGAGGAAAAGGGGAAAAAATCATAAATCTTGCTCCCAAAGTCCACCTCCTCAATTTGGGATGATTCATTGTCTAAAGAGGGAAGGAGGGAAAGAAAGAAGATAAAGTAAAATTAAATTATTAAAATAAAAAATAAGTATTAAGAAAAAAATTTTTTAAAAAATGGATGGAAAAAACCCTAGGACAAATGGTGGAAGCAAAGCTGTACAGACAAAATCTCACACAGAAGGATACACATACACACTCACAAAAAGAGCAAAAGGGGAAAAAAATAATAAATCTTGCTCTCAAAGTTCATCTCCTTAATTTGGGATGTTTCGTTGTCTATTCATGTATTCCACAGATGCAGGTACATCAAGTTGATTGTGGAGCTTTAATCTGCTGCTTCTGAGGCTGCTGGGAGAGATATCCCTTTTTCTTCATTGTTCTCACAGCTCTCAGTGGCTCAGCTTTGGATATGGCCCTGCATCTGCGTGTAGGTCGCCAGAGGGCATCTGTTCTTCGCTCAGACAGTACGGGGTTAAAGGAGCCACTGATTCGGGGGTCTGGCTCACTCAAGCCTGGGGGAGGGAGGGGCACGGAGTGCGGGGCGAGCCTGCGGCGGCAGAGGCCAGTGTGAAGTTGCACCAGCCTGAGGCGCGCCGTGCGTTCTCCCGGAGGAGTTGACCCTGGATCCCGGGACCCTGGCAGTGGCGGGCTGCACAGGCTCCCCGGAAGGGGGTGTGGATAGTGACCTCTGCTCACACACAGGCTTTTTGGTGGCAGCAGCAGCAGCCTTAGCGTCTCATTTCCGTCTCTGGGGTCCACGCTTTTAGCCGCGGCTCGCGCCGGTCTCTGGAGCTCCTTTAAGCAGCGCTCTTAATCCCCTCTCCTCGCGCACCAGGAAACAAAGAGGTAAGAAAAAGTCTCTTGCCTCTTCGGCAGGTCCAGACTTTTCCCCAGACTCTCTCCTGGCTAGCCGTGGCGCACTAACCCCCTGCAGGCTTTGTTCACACCACCAACCCCAGTCCTCTCCCGGCACTCCGACCGAAGCCCAAACCTCAACTCCCAGCCCAGCCACCTCGGTGGTTGAGCAGACAAGCCTCTCGGGCTGTTGAGTGCCGGTCGGCCCTGATTCTCTGTGCGGGAATCTCTCTGCTTTGCCCTCCGCACCCCTGTGGCTGCGCTCTCCTCCATAGCTCTGAAACTTCCCCCTCCGCCACCTGCAGTCTCCGCCCGTGAAGGGGCTTCCGAGTGTGTGGAAACCTTTCCTCCTTCACAGCTCCCCCCGACTGGTGCAGTTCCTGTCCCTATCCTTTTGTCTCTGTTTATTCTTTTTTCTTTTGCCCTTTCCAGGTATGTGGGGGGTTTCTTGCCTTTTGGGAGGTCTGAGGTCTTCTGCCAGCATTCAGTAGGTGTTCTGTAGGAGTTGTTCCACGTGTAGATGTATTTCTGGTGTATCTGTGGGGAGGAAGGTGGTCTCTTACTCTTCTGCCATCTTCCCGGAAACCTTTCCATTCTTTCTTATGGTTGAGTAATATTCCATTTTATATATATATATATCAATATATACATATATACATATACACCATATCTTCATTCACCTGTCAATGGACATTTAGGTTCCTTCCATGTCTTAGCTATTTTAAATAGTGCTACTGTGAATATTGGGGTTCATGTATCTTCTCTGGGTATATGCGCAGAAGTGGGATTGCAGGATCATATGGTAACTCTATTTTTAGATTTTTAAGAAACCTCCATACTGTTCTCCATGGTGGCTGCACCAATTTACATTTCCACCAGTAGCATAGGAGGGTTTCTTTTTATCCCCACCCTTTCCAGCATTTATTATTTGTAGACTTTTTAATGATGGCCATTCTGACTGGTATGAGGTGATACCTCCCTGTAGCTTTGATTTGCATTTCTCTAGTAATTAGCAATATTGAGCATCTTTTCATGTGCCTGTTGGCTATCTGTATGTCTTCTTTGTTGAAATTCTATATAGGTCTTCTGCCCATTTTTTGATTGGGTTGTTTGTTTATATGATATTAAACTATATAAGGTATTTGTATATTTTTGAAATTAATCCCTTCTTGGTTTCATCATTTGCAAATGTTTTCTTCCAGTCTGTAGGTTGTCTTTTCGTTTTGTTTATGGTTTCCTTTGTGGTGCAAAGCTTTTGAGTTTAATTAGGTCCCAGTTGTTTATTTTTGTTTTTATTTTCATTACTCTAGGAGATGAATCCAAAAAAGTATTGCTGTTATTATGTCAAAGAGTGTCCTTCTTATGCTTTCCTTTAGGAGTTTTATAGTATCTGGTCTTCCATTTAAGTCTTTTTTTTGTATATTGTATTTTTTTTTTGTATATTGCATTAGAAAATGTTCTAATTTCATTCTTTTACATGTAGTTGTTCAGTTATCCCAGCACCACCTATTGAAGTAACTGTCTTTTCTCCATTGTATATTCTTGCCTCCTTTGTCATAGATTAATTGACCATAAGTGCATGGGTTTATTTCTGGGCTTTCTCTCCAGTTTCATTGCTCTATATGTCTGTTTTTATGCCAGTACCATACTGTTTTGATGTCTGTAGCTTTGTAGTATAGTCTGAAGTCAGGGAGTGTGATTCCTCTAGCTCCATTCTTTTTTCTCAAGATTGTTTTGGCCATTTGGGGTGTTTTGTGTTTCCATACAAATTTAAAAATTTTTTGTTCTAGTTCTGTGAAAAATGCCACTGCTAATTTGATAGGGGTTGCATTGAATCTGTAGATTGCCTTGGGTAGTATGGTCATTTTAACAATGTTGATTCTTCTTTCTGATTCAAGAACATGGTATATCTTTCAATCTCTTTGTGTTATTATCCATTTTTAAAATAAGCTCAAACTAAAAAATCATCAACAAACTGATTTTTATTTTTTATCATAAAACTACTATTTAGGAATCAAAGCAATCATGGTGATGCTGTATTTTTTTTTCTGGTGTGTTGGTAAGTGTAGTAAATGGAAATATGTGTGTGATGAATGCCTGTGGAGGGCCTTGTAGAGATAAGAGTTGCTTTCTTATATTTTGGTATTGGTCATTATTTTTTCTTTCCTGATATTTATGATTCACACTCACTGGACATTTTATTGCAGAAATATAGCCTTGCATACTTTGTTATTTTAATACCATATTTGATACATTTACAGTTGATCACATTCTGTTGTGTCATACTTAATGTTTCTCAATATAGTACTTTTCAGAAATATTTTCTTTAATTTTTGATCTCTGTTGAGCTGTATATATTAAAAGACAGTGTGTCTTTTAATTGATTATTTAAATGGGAATCTACTAATTATTTAGTTTGCAAAATTAACTTTTGAAATCAGCTAGGACCCTTGGATTACCAAATACAATCCCTGAAAGTCCCAAAGAAAGGCAATTAATATTCCAGGCAAAATTATAATATCAAATATTATGTGAACTTAAAGAATTACATCTAATTTCCTCTTCTTATAATAGAAGACTTACATAAAATTGATCAAAAAGTTACATTAAATTGTTATTGACTTGTTCTCTGAAAAATGTTGTTGATAAGAGGACTGGGAATGGATACCTCTCATTATTTTTAAAAAAGTCAGTTTAATGACTTAGCTTATGAATGTCTTCAAGTATTTCCACCAGGTATATTTCAGTTCTGCATGTGGAAGAGGTAAACTGTCAGTGAGACTTACAGGTTAAGCTCCACCGTTTACGAGGCAAAGTGCAGATGGTGGGTGGGAGGAAGGTAATGAAATAGTCAAATAAAGTAGCAAAATTGTGCTAAAATATAAAGTGAATTTGATGGGAACTTATTTTTTCATGGATAAAATTGTGTCAGAAGTATATTTCAAGTGCATATAGTCAATTTACTACCAAAAATTTAGGCATGACCTAGTTGTGGTCTAAAGAAACCATTGATTCAACTGGAAGAGAGAGCTATATCATAAACTATAAACTTCTACTGTTAAAAAAAGCCCCAAATAGGGTCTAAGCAGAAGAAAGAGATGATTGGAATATTATCTTATTCAGAGTTAGGATTAAAAAATATGTAGTAGAAAAGGCAAAAAGTACAAGTCATTACTTAGAGACCATGGGGAGAAATAAAAAGATGAATAAACATAAATATCTCCAGAAAAGGAAAGTCATGGCATATGGAATGAGTGGTGAGCACTGAAAATAGATAAATATAATAAAACACAACCTAATTTTATGAATATCATTTCATGAAAATAAAAACATAATTTGTAAATTGAAGTGTTAGTGATATCAGTTTTCTAACATAAATGGGTTTTGGTTGATAGGATTAAGGGAATTAAATGGGCATGTAAGTTTTTCATCTTACAGTAGAAGAGAGAAATACAGGTTCAATAATAATTTGAGGTTAAAAGTAGCAAGTGTGGGGCTTCCCTGGTGGTGCAGTGGTTGAGAGTCCACCTGCCGATGCAGGGGACACGGGTTCGTGCCCTGGTCCGGGAAGATCCCACATGCTGCGGAGCAGCTGGGCCCATAAGCCATGGCCGCTGAGCCTGCGCATCCGGAGCCTGTGCTCCGCAACAGGAGAGGCCACAACAGTGAGAGGCCCGTGTACCGCAAAAAAAAAAAAAAAAAAAAAAAAGCAAGTGTGTATGTAAGATCTATTAGATTTGAAAGGATACACAATATGGTACATATGAGATGCAATGGAAGAAACAGGTAACTACTAGAAGAAGAAAAATAAAATGGGAGAGTGGACAGATATGATAAGAGGATCAGAAACAATAAACACATTTTAAGTTGATAGGTATGTTTATACTAACTGATTTTTATTCTTTACAAGCAGTCTATATAATTTTTGTTAAGCCTTTGAGCTTATGTGCAATCATCTTGAAAATTGGTATCTAATGTTTGCTGGAAACTGGCACATTTATTTCAGTAGCATATTCGTTTCTTTACTCAAGACACATTTAGCAAGCTGTAATTTTCATGCCTTTTTGGTTTTCTTTAATATAATTTTAATGACATTACATGATGGCCTATGGTGACATTACCATATTTCATTAGATGTATTCTGTTTATTAAATTATTTTTATTTATTTTCTTTATTTTTTTGACCGCATGGGGTCTTAGTTGCAGCATGTGAGGTCTTTACTGAGGCATGCGGGATCTTTTCATTGCGGCACGGGCTCTTCATTATGGCGCGTGGGCTTCTCTCTAGTTGTAGCATGCGGGTTTTCTCTCTCTAGTTGTGGTGTATGGGCTCCAGGGTGCGTGGGCTCTGTAGTTTACATCACACAGGCTCTCTCTCTAGTTGAGGCACGTGACCTCAGTAGTTGTGGCGCGTGGGCTTAGTTGCCCTGCGGCATGTGGGATCTTATTCCCTGACCAGGGATTGAACCCACGTCCCCTGCATTGGAAGGCAGATTCCTTACCAGTGGACCACCAGGGAAGTCCCTCATTAGATGTATTCTAGGCCATTATGATGGTGTCTGAGTTGCCAAATATGTAAGAAGTCTAAAGATCCATAAATAATGCAATTCGGAGATAATAAATTTCCACGTTTATTAGTAATATTTCAAACAATAGACAATGTCATCACTATTTTTTTTTTTTTTTTTTTTTTTGTGGTACGTGGGCCTCTCACTGTTGTGACCTCTTCCGTTGCGGAGCACAGGCTCCGGATGCGCAGGCTCAGTGGCCATGGCTCACGGGCCCAGCCGCTCCGCGGCATGTGGGATCCTCCTGGACCGGGGCACGAACCCATGTCCCCTGCATCGGCAGACGGACTCTCAACCACTGCGCCACTAGGGAAGCCCTGTCATCACTATTAATCACTTTTTTTTTAAACCCTAGAATGTTAGAATACTTTTTGAATTCTGCATAAGTTAAATTTTGAGTCTATGCCCTAATAGAGAGCTTGTTAGTAATATGCATGTGCTTTTTACAGGTATCCTCAGGGACTTGATTTTTGCTTTCCTATCTGCTATGTTTCAGATGATTTCCTCTCAGCTAGTGGTGCTGTCTGTTTACAGTATTTTGGCATACACTTTCTCGTTAGTGATACTAGTCCTAGCTTCCTGTATTATTGAATTTGCAGCAAAGTAGACTTTACTGGAGCTCTTCTTGCTAGTTAAAAGATTCCTCCACTCCTGTCCTCCTTACACTTAACTCTCCTGGAAGGGAATTGCTTATGATAGTGAAGGGCTTTAGTTCTCTCAGCTAATAATTTGGCATAATCCATGAGTAGCAAATTCAGAAATTCTACTTAAACTCCATTACAATTATATAGTTAAATATATTACACTCAACATTTTAGGTGCTTTAAATTAAGGCTATTATAATGGTATATTGCTTTGTTCCAAAGAGCCTGTGCCTTTATTCTATGAGTTTGGGTGGAAGCCATCATGGAATTAGAATTGTGATTTAAAGTGGGTTTCAAACTACCTGAAAAGTGCTATGACACTATAGTATAAATTGATTGTTTTGAAAAGTAATAATGACTTCATTTTTAAAAAATGATGACAATTATCTTAAAATTCAAGAAATATGGAAGAATATGAAGAAAATGTAAACTTTTTTTGCAAAACTCCATCATTTAATAAATATTATTAAGTTGATAAAAATATTTCAGATATACATCTCACCTATGCAATATACAGATTGAAAAGTAAAAAGATAGAAATCTACATAGAGGGGTAAATATGGAAAGATATAAGAATGAATATATATATAAAATGATAAATTTATAATTTTACTTATTTTTTCCAGCTTTATTGAGATATAATTGATATATAATATTGTGTAAATGTAAGATGTATGACACAATTACTTCATACACCATATATTGCTAAATGATTACCACAATAGGGCTAATTAACACATCTATCACCTCATATAATTACAATTTTTTTGTGATGAGAACATTTATAATTTACTTTCTTAGCAAATTTCAAGGATATAATATACTGTTGTTAACTATGATCACTGCCGAATGTAAGATCCTCAGAACTCATTCATCTTAAAACTAAAAGTTTATACCTTTTGACCAACATCTTCCCATTTCCCCCTCTCCTCTGCCCCTGGCAACCACCATTCTTATCTCTGTTCTGTGAGTTTAGCTTTTAAAAATTACACATATAACTAAGATCTTACAGTATTTGTCTTTTTCTGTCTGACTTATTTCACTTAACATAATGCCCTCAGGTCCATCCATGTGGTAGCAAATGGCAGGGTTTCCTTCTTTTTTATGGCTGAATAGTATTCCATTGTATGTATACACCACATTTTCTTTATCTATGTATTGATGGACTCTTAGATTGTTTCCACGTCTTGGCTATAGTGAATAATGTGATGGATATGGGGATGCAGATGTCTCTTAGAAATAGTGATTTTGTTTCCTAGTATATATATCCAAAAGTGGGATTGCTTGGTCATATAGTAGTTCTATTTTTAAAATTTTGAGGAACTTCTGTATTGTCCCCCATAATGGCTACACCAATTTACATTCCTACCAACAGTGCATAAATGTCCCCATTTCTCCACATCCTTGCCAACAATTGTTATCTCCTGTTTTTTTTTTTATACTAGCCATTTGAATAGGCATGAGGTGATATCTTATCATGGTTTTGACTTACATTTCCCTGATGATTGGTGCTTTTGAGCATCTTTTCTTTTACCTGTTGGCTGTTTGTATGTCTTTGGAAAAATGTCTATTCAGGTCCTCTGCCCATTTTTAAATTGTATTATTATTATTATTTTTTTGTTATTGAGTTTTATGAGTTTCTTATATATTTTTGATATTAACCCCTTATCTGATAAATAGTTTGCAGATATTTTCTCTCATTCTGTAGGTTGCCTCTTCATTTTGTTGACTGTTTTTTGCTGTTCATAAGATTTTGTTTGATGTAATCCCACTTGTTTGTTTTTGTTTGTTTCTTGTGCTTT
This sequence comes from Lagenorhynchus albirostris, assembly GCF_949774975.1. Taxonomy (NCBI): domain Eukaryota; kingdom Metazoa; phylum Chordata; class Mammalia; order Artiodactyla; family Delphinidae; genus Lagenorhynchus; species Lagenorhynchus albirostris. Next base: position 49,336,146 of record NC_083116.1, read on the forward strand.
TGGTATCATATCCAAAATATCGTTGCTAAGAGCAATTTCAAGGAGACTTTTTCCTACATTTCCTTCTCAGTGTTTTACTGTTTCACATCTTACATTTAAGTCTTTTATTCATTTTGAGTTAATTTTTGTGAGTAGTGTAAGATAGAGGTCCAATTTCATTATTTTGCATGTGAATATCTGGTTTTCCCAGACCACTGATTGAAAAGACTTTCTTTTCCCCACTGAATATTGTTGGCTCCCTTGTCAAATATTAGTTGACCATATATGTATAGGTTTATTTCTGGACTCTCAATTCTGTTCCATAGGACTATGCATCTTTTTTTAATGGCAGCATCATACTGTTTTGATTACTCTAGCTTTGTAGTATATAGTGTAAAATCAGCAAGTGTGATAGCTCCAATTTTGTTCCATTCTTTGAAGATTGCTTTGGCTATTTGGGGTCTTCTGTGGTTCCATAGGAATTTTAGGATTGTTTTTCTATTTCTGTAAGAAACGCCATTAGAATCTTGTTAGAGATTGCATATAATCTATAGATGACGTTGAGTATTAAGGACATTTTAACAACTTCAATTGTTCTAATCCAAAAACACAGGATATCTTTCTATTTATATATGTCTTTTTCAGTTTCTTTCATCAGTGTCCTATAGTTTTCAGTGTACAGATATGTCACCTTCTTGATTAAATTTCTTTCAAAGTATTTGATTGTATTTGATGCTGTTGTGAATGGGATTGTTTTTTTTAATTTCTTTTTCAGATACTTTATTGTTTGCATATAGAAATGCAACTCATTTGTGTATGCTAATTTTGTACGTGCAACTTTATTGACTTCATGGATTAGTTCTAACCGATTTTTGGTAGAGTCTCTAGGGTTTTCTATGTATGAGATCATGTAATCTGCAGAGATAATTTTACTTCTTTTTTCCCCCAATTTGTGTGCCTTTTATTTCTTTTACTTGCCTAATGCTCTGGCAAGGACTTCTAGTACTTTGTTGAATAGGAATGATTAGAGTGGGCACCCTTGTCTTTCTCTTGATTTTAGAGGAATAGCTTTCAGCTTTTCACCTTCGCATGATGTTATCTGTTGGTTTGTCATGTATGGCCTTTAATATGTTGGGGTACATTCCTTCTATAACCAATTTATTGAGAGCTTTTATCATTAAAGAGTGTTACCTTTTGTCAGACACTTTTTCTGCATCTATTGAGAGGATCATGTAATGTTAATCCTTCATTCTATTAATGTTGTGTATCACGTATATTGATTTTCATATGTGGTAACATTCTTGAATTCCAGGAATTAATCCCATTTCATCATGGTTTATGATCCTTTTAATATACTGTTTAATTTGGTTTGCTAGAATATTGTGAGCATTTTTGCACATATATTCATCAGGGATATTGGCCTGTGGTTTTCTATTCTTGTACTGTCCTTATCTGGCTTTGGTATCAGGGTAATTCTGTCCTTCTAAAATGAGTTTGGGAGTGTTCCCTCATCTTTAATGTTTTGGAAGAGTTTGAGGAGGATTAGCATTAATTCTTCTCTAAATTTTTGTTGGAATTCACTAGTAAAACCATCTGGTCCTGGATTTTTCTTTTTTGGAGTGTTTCAAAATTACTACCTGTTGTTACTGCTCTATTCAGATTTTCTGTTTCTTCATAATTCAGCCTAGTCTATGTTTCTAGGAAATTATCCATTTATTCTAGGTCATCCAGCTTGTTGGTGTATAATTGTTCATAATAGCCTCTTAGGATCTTTTGTATTTCTCTGGTATCAGTTGTATTGTCTGCCTTTTCATGTATAATTTTATTTGAGTCTTCTCTTTTTTTCTGGGTTAGTTTGGCTAAAGATTTGTCCAATTTCTCTTTTTAAAATAGAAACTCAGTTTCATTGATTTTTCTATTGTCTTTTTAGTCTCTATTTCATTTATTTCTGCTCTAATATTTATTTTTTGCTTCCCTTTGCTAACTTTGGACTTTGTTTTTCTTATTTCTTTTTTTTTTTGCGGTATGCGGGCCTCTCACTGTTGTGGCCTCTCCCATTGCGGAGCACAGGCTCTGGATACGCAGGCTCAGCGGCCATGGCCCACGGGCCCAGCTGCTCCACGGCATGTGGGATCTTCCCAGACCGGGGCTCGAACCCGTGTTCCTTGCATCGGCAGGTGGACTCTCAACCACTGCACCACCAGAGCCCCTGTTTTTCTTATTTCTTGAGGTATAAAGCTAGGTTCTTTATTTGAGATCTTTTTTTCTGTAATGTAGGCCTTTACATCACTATAAATTTCCCTCTTAGAACTGTTTTTACTTCTTCCCATAAGTTTTGGTGTGTTGTATTTTCTCTTTCATTTTATTCAAGATACTTTCTGACTTCTCTTTTAATTTATTTCACCCATGGGTTGTTCAGGAGTGTGCTGTTTAATTTTTCCATGTTTGTGAATTTTCCAATTTTCAACCTGTATTCATTTATAATTTCATACCATTGTGGTTGGAAAAGATAACTAGATGTGATTTTGATCTTTTTGGATTTGTTAAGGCTTCCTTTGTGGCCAAACATATAATCTGTCATGGAGAATGTTCCATGTGTGCTTGAGAAGAAAGTATATTCTCATGCTGTTTGTTGAAATGCTCTGTATATCTGAGTTCCATTTGTTCTATAGCTGTATTCATGTCCTCTGTTTCCTTATTAATTTTCTGGCTGCATGATCTATCCAATGTTGAAAGTGGTGTGAAGCCCCCAAATATGATTTTATGCTATTTCTCCCTTCAGTTCTGTTAATATTTACTTTAAATATTTAGGTTCTCCAAAACTGAGTGCATATATATTTATAATTGTTATATCCTCTTGATGAATTGATTTTTTTGTCACTATATAGTGACTTTCTTTGTCTCTTATGAATGATTTTGTCTGAAAGTCTATTTTATCTGATATAACTATAGCCACTCCTACTCTCTTTTGGTTAACATTTACAGGGAATATCTTTTTCCATCCTTCATTTTCAACTTATCTGTTTCCTTAAAGCTAAAGTGTGTTTCTTTTAGGTAGCATATAGTTGGGTGTTGTGGGTTTACATATATATATATATCCCGGTACTCTATGTCTCTTGATTGGAGAACTTGGTCCATTTACATTTCAAGTAATTATTGATAATTTAGGACTTACTTTTGCTGTTTTGTTCATTGTTTCTGACTGTTTCTTTAGTTCCTTTTTCCTTTTCTTTCTTGCTATCTTCCTTTGTGATATATTTTTTGTAGTGATATGCTTTAATTCCTATCTCTTTAACTTTTGTGTATGTACTATAGATTTTTGCTTTGTGCTTAACATGAGACTTACAGAAAACATGTTACAGGTATAACAATTTATTTTAATCAGATAACAATTTAGCTTTAATTGTATATGTAAACTCTACACTTTTGCTTCTTCTCCCCCCACATTTTATGTTATTGATTTCACACTTTACATCTTTTAATATTGTGCACCTATTAGCAAATTATTGTAGCTCTTGTTATTTTAATATTACTGTTTTTTAACTTTTATTTAGAAATAAAAGTGATGTATACAGCATCATCATAGTATTAGCATATTATGAATTTAACTATATACTTACCTTTACCAGTGAGTTTTATACTTACATGTTTTTATGTCATTACTTAGTGTCCTTTCATTTCAATGTGAAGAACTCCCTTTAGTATTTTTTGTAAGGTAGGTCTAGTGGTGATGAACTCCCATAACTTTTGTTTGTCTGGGAATGTCCTTATTTCTCCTTCATTTCTGAAGGACACTCTTGCTAAGTATAGTGTTCTTAATTGGCATTTTAGAAATTTCAGCAGTGTGAATATATCTTCCCACTCCCTCCTGGCCTGCAAAATTTCTGTAGAGAAAACCACCAATATCCTTATGGGGGTTCTTTTCTATATGATGAGTTATTTTTCTTTGCTGCTTTCAAAATTCTCTCTTTGTCTTTAACTTTTAATATTTTGATTATAATGTATCTTGGAGTAATCTTCTCTGGGTTGATCTTACTTGATGTCCTTTGAACTTCTTTTACCTGGATGTCCATCTCTCTCCCTGGATTTGGAAATTTTTCAGCTATTGTGTCTTTAACTATGCTTTCTGTCTCATTCTCCCTCTCTTCTTTTCTGGAACTCCTGTGATACAAATGTTAGTTTCCCTGATGGTGTCCCATACTTTATGTAGGCTTCATTTACTCTTTTTTTTTTTCCTCTAACTGGCTAACTTCAAATGATCTCTCTTCAAATTTGCTGATTCTTTCTTCTGTATGATAAAATCTGTTGTGGAAGCTCTCTATTGAATTTTTACTTCTGTGATTATATCCTTCAGCTCCAGGATTTCTGGGGGATTTTTTGTTATGGTTTCTATTCTTTCTTAAAATTCTCATTTTGTGCCTGCATTATTTTCCTGATTTTGTTCAGTTGCCTGTGTTCTTTTGCATTTCATTGAGTTTCTTTCAGGTGATTATTTTTAATTTTTTTTATCAGGGAATTCATAGATCTCCATTTCTTCAGGGTCAGTTATTAGAGATTTGTTAGTTTTCTTTGGTGGTATCATAGTTGCCTGATTCTTCATGATCCATGTAGCCTTGCATCAGTGCCTGTGCATTTGAAGAAGCAAACACTTTTTCTAGTTGTTATAGTCTGATTATAGCAGGTAAAGATCTTTTCCTGTATGTTCCCTGGGCTGATAGGATTACCTCCTGAATTACTGTTATGCTTGGTTGGAGCTGGTTACAAGGCTGTTGCTAAGTCTGCAGCAGAGTCCCTGGTTGGCAGGCTTGTTATGAGGGGCTTGATGGACATGGATCTTCTTTGGTCCCTGTGTGGATGGGACAGCATCCAGTATGTTGTTCAGTAGGGTGGCACTGGAACAAGGGTCCACATTTGGGCCCTCAGATAGCAGGCCTATTACCAAGTGTGTGGGCAGGTGTGTCACCTGCCAGGCCCTGGGAGAGTTGCTGCCTGGTCATTTGATAGGTCTTTGAGTAAGCAGGACTGGCCCTGGAATGTGTTCCATCCAAAAGGCAATGGAACCACAGGCTGAAACCTAAGCTTGTTTCCATTTCCATAGTGAAGATTGAGGTCTACAAACCTGGCCCTGGAGGCACAGATGGGCATGACTCCCATCAGGTCTCTGAGTGAGCTGGGCTGTTCCCAGACTGTGGCTGGCAGGGCTAGAGCCAAGTATTGAACCATTTCATAATCTTCTGATGTGCAGACATGAGTATCTCCCACTGGTTCCCAGGGCCAGGAGTACTTCTCATGGACTGTGGTTGGGAGGGACTGGAGTTGAGTATAGGACTCTTCAGGATCTCCAGGGATATAGCTGGGAGTATCTTCTTCTGGGTCCCTGTGCCAGCTAGACTGTTTATGGACTGAGGCTGCATCCAGCTTGAGCCCAGATACAGGGCCCTTTCAGAATCTATAGTCTGACTGAATTTGGTGTTCTTATATCCAGAGTTTCCTGGACTGTGGCTCAGGGGGTCTGGAGATGGTTCATGGGCCACTTCAGGGTCCACAGCTGGTTCTGAAGTCTGTATGCCTCTTAACTGATGCATGGTTGAATGTGACTCCTCTCAGGTTCCTTGGCATATGGTGCTAGTGATAGACCCAAAGTCAGACAGGGCTGTAGCTGAGTTCTGAAGGATATGGACCTGTTTCAGGGTCTGTAAACAGGACCACAGTCAGTGAGCCAGCCACCTGGGTGCAAGCCTGCCTTCTCAAAATGGTTGTCCTCAGTCTTGGACTGCACTGAGGTTTCACAATCCCTACCTGGGTCCCAAAGCTGTTAACAAAGCACTTTTGTCCTGGATGGATGCCAGATTATTGTTGAAGAGGGGGAAATGAGCTAATGACATCTTATTTTACCACTTTGCTCACATCACACCTTATGTATATAATTTTAAAAGTTTTATGATTCTTTTACTTGAGTTTAACAAAGAGGAACAGAAATAAAACTGAAGGAATTGATTTACTTCAGATAAACATTTCTTCATCACAAGAGAGATTAATACCTAAAACATCTTCTAAAGAAGAAAAATGACTTTGAAAGAATTTAAGTTTGAGGGTTTCTGTTGTTGTTGTTGTTGTTGTTGTTAATTTGATTAGTTTCATTCTTAGGCCATTGCTATTGACTACTTCTAATTTGCTTCGTCCTAACTAGTAATTTGTTATTTAAATGACTGTTAATTTTACATTGTTAAGGTTTCACCATTTACATTCTGTTCTGGGTCTAAAATTCCAAGAAGTCTTAGTTGTAACTTTGAAATAGTTTTGATGATCTCTAGATACAGATAGTTTTCTAAGCAAATATATCCCTTTCCCATAGCCACTGCTTCCATAGTGGACAAAGGATAGGGGAGGGATGAGGAGGAAGAGAGAGATGAAAAAGAATAGACCACATGCCCTCAAACATTTGGACTCCAAAATCAGACTAACTCAGTTGTAGAGAGCTCTAAGCATCTAGAAGGAAAAAGAAGTTGAACCAGGTTGTGATAAATGAAAATATCTAATGTTATAAAAACATTTACCTGAAAGTGGAATCATCTAATAATCAAAAGTGACTGATAGTTTATGAAATTTGACTAAGTTATTCCCCATTACCCAAGAGGAAGTAGGTGCCATGGAGATAAGTTGGTAGTAGTTGCTAAAAACTTCTATATGTTCCTCCATACTTTGGTGAGTTGAAACTTCTAAATCAAATTAGTTATAGGCTTTTATAATTTTTTATTATTTAAAATTTCAAATACATACAAAAGTAGAGAGAGCAGTCTAATGATCTGTCATGAAGCTATCACCCAAGCACTCAAGCAATCTTGAGAAAGAAAAACGGAGCTGGAGGAATCAGGCTCCCCTACTTCAAACTATACTACAAAGCTACAGTAATCAAGACAGTATGGTATTGGAACAAAAACAGAAATATAGATCAATGGTACATGATAGAAAGCTCAGAGATAAACCCACGCACATATGGTCACCTAATTTACAACAAAGGAGGCAAGAACATACAATGGAGGAAAGACAGCCTCTTCAAAAAGTGGTGATGGGAAAACTGGACAGCTATATGTAAAAGAATGAAATTAGAACTCTTCCTAACACCATACACAAAAATAAACTCAAAATGGATTAAAGACCTAAATATAAGACTGGACACTGTAAAACTCTTAGAGGAAAACATAGGAAAAAACACTCTTTGACATAAACCACAGCAAGATCTTTCTTGATCCACCTCCTAGAGTAATGAAAATAAAAACAAATATAAACAAATGGGACCTAATTAAACTTAAAAGCTTTTGCACAGCAAAGGAAACTATAAACAAGAGGAAAAGACAACCTTCAGAATGGGAGAAAATATTTGCAAATGAAACAATGAACAAAGGATTAATCTCCAAAATATACAAACAGCTCATGGAGCTCAATATCAAAAAAACAAACAACCCAATGAAAAAATGGGTGGAAGACCTAAATAAACATTTCACCAAAGAAGACATGCAGATGGCCAAGAGGCATATGAAAAGATGCTCAACACCACTAATTATTAGAGAAATGCAAATCAAAACCACAATGAGGTATCACCTCACACCAGTCAGAATGGCTACTATCAAAATATCTAGAAACAATAAATGCTGGAGAGGCTGTGCTGAAAAGGGAACCCTCCTGCACTATTGGTGGGAATGTAAATTGATACAATCACTATGGAGAACAGTATGGCAGTTCCTTAAAAAACTAAAAATAGAACTATGACCCAGCAATCCCACTACTGGGCATATACCCTGAGAAAACCATAATTCAAAAAGAGTCATGTACCACAATGTTCATTGTAGCACTATTTACAATAGCCAGGACATGGAAGCAACCTAAGTGTCCACTGACAGATGATTGGATAAAGAAGATGTGGCACATATATACAGTGGAATATTACTCAGCCATAAAAAGAAACAAAATTGAGTTATTTGTAGTGAGGTGGATGGACCTAGAGTCCGTCATACAGAGTGAAGTAAGTCAGAAAGAGAAAAACAAATACCATATGCTAACACATATATATGGAATCTAAAAAAAAAAATGGTTCTGAAGAGCCTAGGGACAGGACAGGAATAAAGATGCAGACGTAGAGAATGGACTTGAGGACACGGGGAGGGGGAAGGGTAAGCTGGGATGAAGTGAGAGAGTGACATGGACATATATACACTACCAAATGTAAAAGAGATAGCTAGTGGGAAGCAGCTACGTAGCACAGGGAGATCAACTTGGTGCCTTGTGATGACCTAGAGGGGTGGGATAGGGAGGGTGGAGGGAGGCTTAAGAGGGAGGAGGTATGGTGATATATGTATGCATATGGCTGATTCACTTTGTAGTACAACAGAAACTAACACAGCATTCTGAAGCAGTTATACTCCATAAATATATATATAAAAAAAAACTTTTCAAATACATACAAAAGTAGAAAGAGCAGTCTAGTGATCTGCCATGAAGCCATCACCCATTGTGAACTAATGTCAATATTTGTCCACTGTTAGTTTGTCTGTTCCCCCATTTTAAATAATATATATTTTCCTTTTTAACTTTTAATTTTGAAATATTTTCAAATTTATAGAAAAGTTGCAAGACTAGTACAAAGAAGGCCTGAATACCCTTCACTCAAATTTTTCAGTTGTTAACATATTATCAAATTTGCTCTATCACTCTTTCTTTAGATACATATTATCTTTTCTAAATTGTTTGATTAAAAATTATTGACATGTGCCCCCTCAACTTCTAAATACTTAAGTGCTTATTTCTTAAAAACAAGGGTATCCACTTACATAACCACAGTAGATTTGGCAAAATCAATAAATTAGTGCTGATATAATCCTAGTGTCGAATCTATAGACTTGATTCAAATTTTGTCATTTTCCCAATAATGACTTATAGCAGAAGGAAAGAAATCTCTGCCTAAGACAAATTCAGTATCACACATCGCACTTAGTTATGTCTCTTTAGTCCTTTTTAATCTAAAACTGTTCTTCAGTCCTGTTGAAGACCTTTTGTCTTAGGTTATAATGACCTTGATATTTTTAAAGAAGGTTGGCTGGTTATTTTGTCCCTCTGTTTAGATTTGGCTGTTGTTTCCTTATGATTATATTCAGTTTAGCATCTTTGTCAGGAACACCACGGAAGTGATACTGTGTCTTTCAAAGCAGCCTATCAGAAGATACCATTAAATGTGGTGTTAACTTTGGTCATTTGGTTAAGATGGTATCAGTTATGTCTCCCAATTCAAAAGTTAATATGTTTTCTTTTGTAATTAATAAGTATATTTTGGAGAGATACTTTGAGATGATTTAATATGCCATTTTTCACCAAATTTGCACCCACTAGATTTAGTATTCATTGATGATTCTTGCTTGAATTATTACTTCCTATGATGACAAATACTAATTTTACAATTCTATGATTCCTTTTATGTTTACTAGTTGCCATTTTACCACAAAGAAGAGCTTTCCCTACTCCTCCATTTATTCATCTGTATATCAGTATGAACTTATGCATTTTTATTTTATTCAATGGATTATTAACCATTATTGTCATTATTTCTTTGATGCTCAAATTGTCCCAGATTTGGCCATTGAGAACCCCTTCAAGCTGCTATCTATATCATTTTGACATGACCTCATCATTACTTTCTGACACCTCAAGATGTTTCAGGATCATTTTGTTCTTTCCATGTACCAGTCATTTCTGGAATCAGTCATTTCTCTAAGAAGTCCTGGTTACTTTTGCTGGAGTTTAATATGCAGAGACCATGATCTGAACACTAGGTGCTCATTACTTCTGGGATGCCATTGTCATTGCTTTAGATCCTTTTAATAGACAAAGCTAGAATATGTTGGTGTGTTTGTGTGTCTATACACTTAGGTACATATGTACATGTTTACATATATATCTATGTATATACATACATGTATGTGTTATATACATGTATATCATATATGTATGTGTGTATATACAGATATGTGGGTATATGTACATACATATATATATATATATACACATACATATCTACCTAAAATCTGGTTATCTTTTTATCTTCATACCTATCTATCATCTATCTGAAAAAACATGAGCTCATACTGTTAACTACAATTCTGATATAAAACCACAAAATTCTTTCTAACCTCCACTTTTTTCAGATTTGGAACTCCCTTCTCAGGAAATAAGAAATCTCTCTCCCTTTCTCTATATTATGCTATACTCATTGCTGAATCCTAGCATATACACACCCATGAGTATTTCATAATTGCTAGCCCATAGGGAAAAATACACCTTCTGCCGGGAATTCAGTGTTTGTTTAGAGTGGGTTTTTATGGACTGAAACCTGAGGGTGTATAGTCCAAATATTGTGTTAATAAGTTAGTTGGGTTAGTCATTCTCCTCTCTCCCCTTCAGTGTTGAGATGTAATTTATTTACAATACCATTAGGTTCTTTTTTTTTCTGTTTGTACTCCACTTTAGTTTTTACTTTCCCCATCCTGGTTGGTTTTATTTTTGTTTAACATCCACAATATTGATATGATACCAAAACTATAAACAAAGATGTATTTTGAGAGAAGTGTTACTCCAAAACCTCTATCCCATCATCACCACTAGTCCTTTCTACCTAACACCTATGCACTCCCTGGAGGTAGCAAATATCATTTGTTTCTGAATTATCCTTCCTGTGTTTCCTTTTTGCACAACTGAGTAGATGACTATGTATTGTCTTATTTCCCCTTTTCCCTTAAACAAAAGTTAGCATACTATAGATACTCTTTTCACTTTACATAGTTTATTCAACCACTTCCCTATGTATGAACATTTAAATTGCTTCTACTATTTTGCAGCAACTGCATACAACACTGCAATGAATAACCTTGTGCATATATATTTTCCTGTTTTTGGAATTGTATCTTTATGGTAGCGGGATTGCTGTGTCAAAATGTAAATGCATTCATAATGTTTGTTAGATATTACTGAATTCCCCACCATAACTGTTGCATGTGTTTGCATTCCCACCCACAATGAGTGAGAGTGCCGGTTTTCCTACAGCTTCACCAACAGAATGCATTGTCATAATTTTTGCCAATTTGATAGGTGAAATATAGTATCTCAGTGTACTTTCAATTTACGTTTCTAGTATGATGAATGAGTTTGAACATCTTTTCATATGTTTAAGGGATACATATGTCATGATCTATATGATATATATAGTAGTCTATTCATGACTTTTACCCATTTTCTATTAGATTTTGGTCTTTTCTCCTCAATTTTTTGCAGTTGTTATAAAGATAGAGATATTAGCCTTTTAACTGTGATATATGTTGGAATACTTCTCCCAGTTTGTGAGTTATTTATATATATATATAGATAGATAGATAGGTAGATTGATTTTTTTTTTTTTTTTTGTGCTACGCGGGCCTCTCACTGTTGTGGTCTCTCCCGTCGCAGAGCACAGGCTCCAGACGCGCATGCTCAGTGGCCATGGCTCACGGGCCCAGCTGCTCCGCGGCATGTGGGATCCTCCCGGACCGGGACACGAAGCTGTGTCCCCTGCATCAGCAGGCGGACTCTCAACCACTGCGTCACCAGAGAAGCCCGTGAGTTATATTTTGATTTTGCTTTTGGAAATTTTGTGATGACTTTTAAATTTTTTATATAGTCAAATTTATCAACATTTTATTTCATTAAATCTGGATTTGTGTCATTGGTAGAAAGTTTTTTCCTACACTCAGAATTTTTTCTAGTACTTATATGCTTTCATTTTTTACATTTAGACCTCTGACCTATTTGGGGTTTATTCTCATGTATGGTGTAAAATAGTCTCTCTTTTAACGTTTTCCTAAAATGGCTAACTGGTTGTTCCAGCACCACTAAAAAAACTAAGTCTATCTTTGTGCCAGTGATTTGAGATGCCAGCATTATTATGTACTAAATTTCCATGTGTACTTGGATATATTTCTGGACTTTCTATTCTATTCCACAGGGCTGTTGGTCTATTTATGCACAAGTACTGCACTGTTTTCATGATAGAAGTCCATGGTATGTTTCAATTTGTGGTCCCCCCTAGTCCTCCCTTTTAGGTTTTTCTTTTTCAGTGTATACTCTCTAATTTTGGGTTTTATTTTTCCATATGAATTTTAGTATCAACTTGGCTCCAGGAAAGAAAAAACTTCCTGGTATTTTTTATTGGGATTTTTCTTAATTTATAAATTAACATAGAGAGAACTGATGTCTTTATGTTGTAGAGACGTTCTAACCAAGAAAAAGGGTACTTTTTCATTTGCTTGAGTGTACTTTGTCAAACCTTTCAGGAGTGTTTTAAAATTTTCCTCATAGAGGTCTGTACATTTTTTGTTAATTTTATTCCTAAGTATTTCATCTTTTTGTTTCTCTTGTGAATGGGAATTTCTCTACCAATATATTTTCTAGCTGTTATTATTTGTGTTTGTAAAGGCTATTGATTTCTATATGATGATTCTGTATCTTGCTACTTTACTGGATTATTTTATGGGTTTGAGTTAGTTTTAATGTTGAATCTCTAGGTTTTTCCAGATATGTTATCCTATCGTCTGCAAATACAGGTAGTTTTCCTTCTTTTTTTTTTAATTGAGATGTAATTGACATATATTATAATAGTTTCAGGTGTACAACAAAATCATTTGATATTTGTATATATTGCAAAATGATCACAATACATCTAGGTAGCATCCATCACCACACGTAGTTACAAATTCTTTTCTTGTAATGAGAACTTTTAAGATTTGCTCTTTTAGCAACTTTCAAATATGCAATACAGTATTATTAATGACAGTTGCCTATCCATTACATCCCCATGACTTATTTATTTTATACCTGGAAGTTTGTACCTTTTGACCCCCTTGAGAAGTTTTTCTTTTTATATTTCAGTTATTATTACTTCTAATTATTTTCTCTTTTCTTGTTGCATTGAGTGATACCTCTGTATAATGCTGAATAATAGAGTAAGTAGTGGGTACCTTTGTGTTATTCTTGATTATAGTCGAAATGGTTGTAGTGTTTCCATATTAAATAAGATGCTAGCTTTATGGGTAAAAAAGCACAGGTGAAAGCAAAGAGACCAGTGATAAAGCTATGACAATAGACCAGGTGGAGGTCACCTAGTCAGGGTAATGGATTTGAGATATATTTTTAGGTAGCAGCAACTCTGCTTGAAAGTGCATGTGTCATAGGAGAGAAAAGGAAAACATTAACTTGAATACATTTTATTCAAGCAACTGGGTGTATGCATATATTATCTCCTCATCTACACTGAAGGATCTTTGACAGTAAGCAGTTATGGTATAGTGGTTAAAATTTCGTGTTTTGCAAATTTATGGTTACTAGGCAGTAAGGGAAGGAGAGATAAGTTAGGAGATTGGGATTGACATGTACACACTGCTTTATATAAAACAGATAACTAATAAGGACCTACTGTATAGCACAGGGAACTCTACTCAGTACTCTGTAATGACTATATGGGAAAATAATCTAAAAAAGAGGGGAGATATATATATACGTATAGCTGATTCACTTTGCTGTACAGAAGAAACTAACACAACATTGTAAATCAACTATATGCCAATAAAAATTATAAAAAGAAAAAAAATTCATGTTTTGGAATCCAATTTCCTGGATTTAAAATCAGGCTTCAACATTTACTATATGGCCTTGAACAAGTTACTTAATCATTCTAAGTCTTGGTTTTCTTTCACATATATATAAAAGGTGATAATAATACTACCTAGCTCATAAGGTGTTTATGGGGATTAAATGACAAAAAAACATAAATAATAACAACAAGAATAACCCTTAGCAAACTGTTTGTACATGTAAGGGCTTAATAACTATTAAGTGATGACAATGATGATAATGATAGTAGTGTATCATAAATACCACCTGGTGTCTATCAAGTTTTCCATAAATACCATTCAGTCAATGATTTGGCTTAAAAATGCCTCTTGATATAAGACATCCATTTTAGGTAATTTTCTTACATTACAAGTTCTGGTATTTGTAGTGAGTATTCTGCTTTATGTTAGGTTAATGTTTAGTTTTTAGAGTAATGGAATTTTTAAGACACAGTAAATGTATCCTAAAATATCTCAGACTACTTCTCTGGTGAGACCAGATATTTGATAAATATACATGGTAAAAGGTATTGGTAAAACATAACAGGTTAATCAATTCAAGACCTGTATTTGTGCCAGTGAACAGCATTTTGCCTGAAGCAGATAGAACTTGTTATAAAAAAATGGCAAAATTTTCTCTGGCACCAAATCAACAAAGTGACTGCCTTTTAATGTATTCTCATTTAGGTGGTTGGCTGGGTGGTAAGAGTCAAAATGATCATTACATACTTTTTGTGAACTTGAATAACAATTACATTTCTGAGCAATTGTTTACATTTTGTCATTTACTTGGTTAAATTCCCATTAAGCAAAGGAAAATTTACTGTATATTATTCAGGATGCTCTTGTTGGGAATACTCTTAATTAAGAAATACCATAGAAATCTCCTTACTGTCTAGAAATAGCTCATTATCAAAAAAGAAAAAAAATGTAAGTCGATTATACTCATTAAATTTTGAATCTGAATATAATTCTTCTAGCAAGTTATTCTCTTAAAGGGTAGTGCTACTGAGGCCCTGATAGCTCTAGAAAATAAATCCATTCACAGTTATATTTAATGCTGAATTTTAAAAATATTTGCACATTCTTATGTATAGAGATGAAAAGGAAGGATGCAAAATTCATTTTAAAATCTACATATCTTTATAAATTGTCTAACTGATATAGCTACATAAAAGTGTGATTATTTATTCCCTTTGAGTTGATAGTCATTAAATCTAGTGTCAAGAGCAAAAGAATGAGGGTCATATCCTGCTGTGGTTTTGACTATGATGCTTCTGATTGAAGTCAGTGGGTGTTTGGTGTTTGAAATGATGACAGTCTATAAACTATGATAATTTGTTTCAACTGGAACCTTCAACTTTGTCTTCTGAAATATACAGCAAGAGTGACATCTGAGGAAAATTTTCAATGAAAAACTACATCTTTCAAATATATTTTACCTTGTAAATGCTTGTAACAAGATTATTACTCAATCATTTTTCCTTTGGTCAGAAGTACATTAGTAGTGGACATTGTTATTCTTTTGCTTCTCATATCATGTTGTGCATAGATACTCCCTTTCATTCTGCTTGTAATATAAGCAGTCTTGTATTTGTCATTGAAAGTATTATGTATCAGAGTTTAGAGTGGTTATCTCTAGCAAACAGAAAGCTATTTCCCTAGCTACGATTATGCTTAGTGGTTCATAAATGTCTGCATAATAATGCTCTTGTTTACTTAGCCTCCTTGTTTATTTTCATCCCTACTAGTTATTCTTTAATGCCCCTTGTATAATGCAAATTAGTCATCTATATCCCTAAACCAGAGTGTTGAATTTACATTAGATTATTTTGCTGCCTATATGCTAATCACTTTTCAGATACTTTGAAATAAACCAGCCCAGTTTTAAAATGAATTCTAACATTGCAATTAAAAAGAAGGATGTAGATGCATATTATTATATCCACATCATTGTGATCATAGAAAATACATCTATTGTTAAAATTAAGTAAAAAAAGCAACAAATAGTATTTAAAAAGAAATAGAAAAGGCAGTAATTTTACAAAGCACTCTTATAAAAGCTATCTTTCACGTTATTTTTAAAACAAATATAGGAAATATAATAATTACCTTGCAGTCAAAACTTGTGGGTTTTTTTGACATTGCTATTGCAGAAAGGATCCAGGGAACAATTGTCTTGAGAAACAAAAATTAGAGTTTTGACTTTGATTTCTCAGTTAGAGGGAGGAGAATTTCTGATTCTTGAGACAGATCATTACAATAGCAGATAGATCCTAGTACAGACCTAGGAGGTTATAATCATAGATCAAAGAGCTGAATATGGATGCAATCAAAAGAAAGATTTATATGAAACTAGCATCCCACGTGAGGTTGATTTTGATATCAGATAGCTCAAGAATATAGTTGAACACATTACTATGAAATACAGACAGCCAATTTGAATCAGTAAAGCAAGATTCAGAATCCAGATTTCTGGCACAAAACTCCTCCCCCCATGAAATCTTTCTGCTCTCAGTAAAGCAGTTCCCATTTCCAATTTATACCTATCAGAAATTTACAACCTTCTGTCCAGAATCCTTGGTACACGGCATGTAATCTAAGCAAGCTTAAGCAGGGGGAAATACTGTGACAGAAGAATTTTTTTTTTTTGTCTGGAAAATATGCTATGCATTGTGAACCCTGGAATTGCAGTAGCCGTTTCACCACTATGAAGTAAGCCAGCCTGAGGACAAAGCACACTTTATTTATTTATTTATTGTTTTAATATGTGTAATATTATGCAAATCATGGATGGTTCAAGACAAATTGTACTATTAAAGGCAATGGTTATTCCTATTATAAAATAACAACCATAATAATATAACAGATAATTTATTTGAATATTTACTATAGAAGGCCTAGTAACACCTGCTTCTATGTTTTTAGCATGGGTTATTTAATTTAATCTTTACCCTAATTCTATGAAGCATGTACACGCTTTGCTTTTTTTTTAACATCTTTATTGGAGTATAATTGCTTTACAAAGGTATGTTAGTTTCTGCTTTATAACAAAGTGAATCAGCTATACATATACATATATCCTCATATCTCCTCTCTCTTGCGTCTCCCTTCCACCCTCCCTATCCCATCCCTCTAGGTGGTCACAAAGCACTGAGCTGATCTCCCTGTGCTATGCGGCTGCTTCCCACAAGCTATCAATTTTACATTTGGTAGTGCATATATGTCCATGCCACTCTCTCACTTCATCCCAGCTTATCCTTTGCCGTCCACGTGTCTCAAGCCCATTCTCTACGTCTGCATCTTTATTCCTGTCCTGTCCCTAGGCTCTTCAGAACCATTTTTTTTTAATTCCATATATATGCGTTAACATACGATATTTGTTTTTCTCCTTCTGACTTACTTCACTCTGTATGACAGTCTCTAGATCCATCCACATCTCTACAAATGACCTAATTTCATTTCTTTTTAAGGCTGAGTAATATTCCATTTTATATATATGTGCCACATCTTCTTTATCCATTTGTCTGTCGATGGACACATAGGTTGCTTCCATGTCCTGGCGATTATAAATAGTGCTGCAATGAACACTATGGTACTTGTTTCTTTTTGTATTATGGTTTTCTCAGGGTATATGCCCAGTAGTGGGATTGCTGGGTCGTATGGTAATTCTATTTTTAGTATTTTAAGGAACCTCCATACTGTTCTCCATAGTGGCTGTATCAATTTACATTGCCACCAACAGTGCAAGAGGGTTCCCTTTCCTCCACACCCTCTCCAGCATTTACTGTTTGTAGATTTTTGGA
This sequence comes from Lagenorhynchus albirostris, assembly GCF_949774975.1. NCBI lineage: Eukaryota > Metazoa > Chordata > Mammalia > Artiodactyla > Delphinidae > Lagenorhynchus > Lagenorhynchus albirostris. The sequence goes on from NC_083116.1 coordinate 49,353,619, forward strand.
TGATGGCCATTCTGAGTGGTGTGAGGTGATACCTCATTGTAGTTTTGATTTGCATTTCTCTAATGATTTAATGATGTTGAGCATTCTTTCATGTGTTTGTTGGCAATCTTTGTATTTTCTTTGGAGAAATGTCTATTTAGGTCTTCTGCCCATTTTTGGATTGGGTTTGTTTGTTCTTTTCATATTGAGCTACATGAGCTACTTGTAAATTCTGAAAATTAAGCCTTTGTCAGTTCCTTCATTTGCAAATATTTTCTCCCATTATGAGGATTGTCTTTTCCTCTTGTTTATGGTTTCCTTTGCTGTGCAAAAGCTTTTAATTTTCATTAGGTCCATTTGTTTATTTGTGTTTTTATTTCCATTTCTCTAGGAGGTGGGTCGAAAAGGATCTTGCTGTGATTTATGTGTTAGAGTGTTCTGCCTGTGTTTTCCTCTAAGAGTTTTATAGTGTCTGGCCTTCCATTTAGGTCTTTAATCCATTTTGAGTTTATTTTTGTGTATGGGGTTAGGGAGTGTTCTAATTTCATTCTTTTACATGTAGCTGTCCAGTTTTCCCAGCACCACTTATTGAAGAGGCTGTCTTTTCTCCAATGTATATTCTTGTCTCCTTTATCAAATATAAGGTGACCATATGTGTGTGGGTTTATCTCTGGGCTTTCTATCCTGTTCAATTGATCTATTTTTCTGTTTTTGTGCCAGTACCATACTGCCTTGATTACTATAGCTTTGTAGTATAGTATGAAGACTGGAAGCCTGATTCTTCAAGCTCCATCTTTCTTTCTCAAGATTGCTTTGGCTCTCCAGGGTCGTTTGTGTTTCCATACAAATTGTGAAATTTTTTGTTCTAGTTCTATGAAAAATGCCAGTGATAGTTTGATAGGGATTGCATTGAATCTGTAGATAGCTTTGGGTACTACAGTCATTTTCACAGTGTTGATTCTTTCAATCCAAGAACATGGTATATCTCTCCATCTGTTTGTAACATCTGTAATTCTTTCATCAGCATCTTATAGTTTTCTGCATACATGTCTTTTGACTCCCTGGATTAGTTTATTCCTAGGTAGTTTAATCGTTTTGTGCAATGGTAAATAGGAGTGTTTCCTTAATTTCTCTTTCAGATTTTTCATCATTAGTGTATAGGAATGCAAGAGATTTCTGTGCATTAATTTTGTATCCTGCAACTTTACCAAATTCATTGATTAGCTGTAGTAGTTTTATGGTGGCATCTTTAGGATTCTCTATATATAGTATCATGTCATCTGCACACAGTGACAGCTTTACTTCTTCTTTTGCAATTTGTATTTGGTTTATTTCTTTTTCTTCTCTGATTGCTGTGGCTATGACTTCCAAATCTATGCTGAATAATAGTGGTGAGAGAGACAACCTTGTCTTGTTCCTGATCTTAGAGGAAATGGTTTCAATTTTTGACCATTGAGAACGATGTTGGCTGTGGGTTTGTCATACATGGCCTCTATTAAGTTGAGGTAGGTTACCTCTATGCGTACTTTCTGGAGAGTTTTTATCATAAGTCGGTGTTGAATTTTGTCAAAAGCTTTCTCTGCATCTATTGAGATGATCATATGGTTTTTATTCTTCAATTTGTTAATATGGTGTATCACATTGATTTACTTGCATATATTGAAGAATCCTAGCATTCCTGGGATAAACCCCACTTGATTATGGTGTATGATCCTTTTAATGTGCTGTTGGATTCTGTTTGCTAGTATTTTGTTGAGGATTTTTGCATCTATAGTCATCAGTGATATTGGCTTGTAGTTTTCTTTTTTTTGTGACTTCTTTGATTGGGTTTCGTATCAGGGTGATGGTGGCCTCATAGAATGAGTTTGGGGGAGTTCCTCCCTCTGCTATACTTTGGAAGAGTTTGAGAAGGATAGGTGTTAGCTCTTCTCTAAATGTTTAATGGAATTCATCTGTGAGGCCATCTGGTCCTGGGCCTTTGTTTGTGGGAAGATTTTTAATCACAGTTTCAATTTCAGTGCTTGTGATTGGTCTGTTTATATTTTCTGTTTCTTCCTTGTTTAGTCTCAGAAGGTTGTGCTTATCAAAGAATTTGTCCATTTCTTTCAGGTTGTCCATTTCATTGGCCTATACTTGCTTGTAGTAATCTCTCATGATCCTTTGTATTTCTGCAGTGTCAGTTGCTACTTCTCTTTTCATTTCTAATTCTATGGATTTGAGTCTTCTTCCTTTTTTCTTGATGAGACTGGCTAATGGTTTATCAATTTTGTTTATCTTCTCAAAGAAGCTGGTTTTAGTTTTATTGATCTTTGCTATTGTTTTCTTCATTTCTTTTTCATTTATTTCTGATCTGATCTTTATGATTACTTTCCTTATGCTAACTTTGGGGGTTGTTTTTTTGTTCTTCTTTCTCTAATTGCTTTCGGTGTAAGGTTAGGTTGTTTATTTGAGATGTTTCTTGTTTCTTGAGGTTGGATTGTATTGCTCTAAACTTCCCTCTTATAACTGCTTTTGCTTTATTCCATAGGTTTTGGGTCATTGTGTTTTCATTGTCTTTTGTTTTTAGGTATTTTTTGATATCCTCTTTGATTTCTTCTTGATCTCTTGGTTATTTAGTAGTGTATTGTTTAGTCTCCATGTGTTTGTATTTTTTACATTTTTTTTTCCTGTAATTGATACATAGTCTCATAGTGTTGTGGTCAGAAAACATACTTGATACGTTTTCAGTTTTCTTAAATTTACCAAGCCTTGATTTGTGATCCAAATGTGGTCTATCCTGGAGAATGTCCCATAGCACTTGATGAGAAGGTGTATTCTCTTCTTTTTGGATGGAATATCCTATAAATATCAATTAAGTCCATCTTTTTTAATGTATCATCTAAAGCTTGTGTTTCCTTATTTATTTTCATTTTGGATGATCTGTCCATTGGTGAAAGTGGGGTGTTAAAGTCCCCTACTATGATTGTGTTACTGTCAATTTCCCCTTTTATGGCTTTTAGCATTTTCCTTATGTTTTGTGGTGCTCCTGTGTTGGGTACATAAATATTTACAATTGTTATACTTCTTCTTGGATTGATCCCTTTATCATTATGTAGTGTCCTTCTTTTTTCTCCTGTAGTAGTCTTTATTTTAAAGTCTATTTTGTCTAATATGAGAATTGCTATTCCAGCTTTCTTTTGATTTCCATTTGCATGGAATATCTTTTTCCATCTCCTCACTCAGTCTGTATGTGTCCCTATGTCTGAAGTGGGTCTCTTGTAGATAGCATATATACGGGTCTTGTTTTTGTATCCATTCAGCCAGTCTATGTCTTTTGGTTGGAGCATTTAATCCATTTACATTTAAGGTAATTAACAGTATGTATTTTTCTATTACCATTTTCTTAATTGTTTTGACTTTGTTATTGTGGGTCTTTTCCTTCTCTTGTGTTTCCTGCCTAGAGAAGTTCCTTTAGCATTTGTTTTAAAGCTGATTTGGTGGTGCTAAATTATCTTAGCTCTTTCTTGTTTGTAAAGGTTTTAATTTCTCCGTCAAATCTGAATGAGATCCTTGCTGAGTAGAGTAATGTTTGTTGTAGGGTTTTCCCTTTCATCACTTTAAATATGTCCTGCCACTCCCTTCTGGCTTGCAGAGTTTCTGCTTAAAGATCAGCTGTTAACCTTATAGGGATTCCCTTGTATGTTATTTGTTGTTTTTCCCTTGCTGCTTTTATTATTTTTTCTTTGTATTTAATTTTTATAGTTTGATTAATATGTGTCTTGGCATGTTTCTCCTTGGATTTATCCTGTTTGGGACTCTCTACACTTCCTGGACTTGATTGTCTATTTCCTTTCCCATATTAGGGAAGTTTTCAAGTATATTCTCTTCAAGTATTTTCTCAGTCCCTTTCTTTTTCTCTTCTTTGGGACACCTATTATTCAAATGTTGGTGCATTTAATGTTTTCCCAGAGGTCTCTGAGACTGTCCTCAATTCTTTTCATTCTTTTTTCTTTATTCTGCTCTGCAGTAGTTATTTTAACTATTTTATCTTCCACATCACTTATCTGTTCTTCTGCCTCAGTTATTCTGCTATTGATTCCTTCTAGAGAATTTTAAATTTCATTTATTGTGTTGTTCATCATTGTTTGCTCATTATTTCTTCTAGGTCCTTGTTAAACATTTCTTGTATTTTCTCCATTCTCTTTCCAAGATTTTGGATCATCTTTACTGTCATTACTCTGAATTCTTTTTCAAGTAGAATGCCTATTTCTTCTTCACTTGTTTGGTCTGGTGGGTTTTTACCTTGTTCCTTCATCTGCTGCTTGTTTCTCTGTCTTCTCATTTTGCTTAACTTACTGCGTTTGGGAATTCTTTTTCACGGGCTGCAGGTTCGTATTTCCCATTGTTTTTGGTGTCTTCTCCCAGTGGCTAAGGTTTGTTCAGTAGGTTATATATGCTTCCTGGTGGAGGGGACTGGTTCCTGTGTTCTGGTGGATGAGGGTGGATCTTGTCTTTCTGGTTGGCAGGACCACATCCGGTGGTGTGTTTTGGGGTGCCTGTGACCTTATTATGATTTTAGGCAGCCTCTCTGCTAATGGGTGAGGTTGTGTACCTGTCTGCTAGTTGTTTGGCATAGGTTGTCCAGCACTGTAGCTTGCTGATCATTGAGTGGAGCTGGGTCTTAGCCTTGAGATGGAGATCTCTGAGAGAGCTTTCACTGTTTGATATTACATGGAGCCAGGAGGTCTCTGGTGGAACAGTGTTATCAACTCGGCTCTCTCAAGTCAGAGGCACAGGCCTGACATCTGGCTAGAGCACCAAGACCCTGTCAGCCACATGGCTCAAAAGAAAATTGAGAAAAAAAGAAAGAAAGAAAGAAAAATAAAATAAAGTTATTAAAATAAAAAATAAAATAAATTATTTAAAAAAATTAAAACATAATGAAAAAATAGAAAAGAAAGAGAAAGAAGAGAGCAACAAAACCAAAAAACAAATCCACCAATGATAACAAGCGCTAAAAACTATACTAAGAAAAAGAAAAATAAAGAGAGACGGAATCCTAGGACAAATGGTAAAAGCAAAGCTGTACAGACATAATCACACAAAGAAGCATACACATGCATACTCACAAAAAGAGAAAAAGCAAAAAAAAAAATCTTTTGGCAAGTCTGAGGTCTTCTGCCAGTGTTCAGTAGGTGTTCTATATGAGTTTTCCACATGTAGATGTACTCCTGATGTATTTGTGGGGAGGAAGGTGATTTCCATGTCTTACTTCTCAGCCATCTTGAAAGTCTCTCCCAAAGCAGACTTTAAAAGGGCAGAGCTGCGAGTTTTGCTGATCACATCACACCTGAAGCCTATCCTACCTTTGAGCTTTCAATTTCATGAGCCAATAAATCCCCTTGTTTGTTTAGTTTGAATTATCTTTTGTGTTGCTTACAGCATAGAGTCCTACCAGATTTAGAAGGTAGAAACCTCGTGAAGTTGGTGAATGATGACTTTCTTAATGGTTTGATATGGGAACAACTGAACCTAAAATAAGTCCAATTTTAAGAAAAACCATATCATCATTTCATAAAGAAGCACTCTGGGTTCATTTGCACATCATCAGAGCAACAATACCTTTACCACAAATGATTGGAGGTATAAATTAGAAGGAAAAGCAGGAATAGATGTCTAGAAATGCTTTTGAAACATGAAATGAGATTTTAAAGTGAGAATCCCTAACCCCCCTCCCCCAATAGAAAGTATCACCCATTTTATGACCCTCTACTACAGTTGTCACAGCTACTGCTACATCCTCTTGCTAAATTTTAGTCCTTTCACTTCTGTCTTTTATGAGATCAAACAGCAACAATCATTACAAACTGTTTTAAGAAATAACGTATGCAGAAATGGCATGTAAGCAGCTGCATATATGTGTCTGGAGCAAGGGTTTTCAAACTCGTAAGAATCACCTGTGGAGCTTTTAAAATTCCATATCTCATGCCCAGGCAAATGTGATGCAAGTAGTCATTTTATAGTTATAAAAACTGACTTAAGGAAAGTCAGCTAGTATTTCCTATATATTTTCACGGATCTAGATTCCCCAAACCGGAAAATTTTCACTCTAAGAATATAGTATTTACAATAAAGTAATGATATTAAATTGACACTTATATTTTCATTTAAGTCATTTGTGCAGCTGATTATATTGTCTTGATTCCATCAGCATATCTTATACTACTATAAATTGACGTTTTAAAGCAGTATCATATATTAAAAGGGGCAGAATTTTGTTTTAAGATAGATCTAGATTCTAAACCTGATTACTTAAACTGTAATTTAACTAGATTTCACCTCAATTTTTTCATTTCTAAACTGTAAATCATTAGGCTTCTTCAAAGGATTTTGGGGAAAAATAAGTAAGATAATGAAGGTATACACCTACCATAGAATTTTGTATAAAGTAGAAGCTAGTAAATTGTAGTTATTGTTACTTTCATTCCTTGGCTATTTAATTCTTTTACATATAATTTAAAAAAATTGTTTGCTTTAGAATGGTGGTGGGAAATTACCAATTTGGAGAGACTTGGTATAGTAATGACAGACCCATCAGTTTAGTTCTTTGAGCCCTAGCTACGTTGTTGGTGAAAGGAAACTGAAGGCTCAGTGCCTTGAACCTCCCAAGAGTAGCCTAGTGATCTTTAAAAATCTGTTGCCTGCTAGGATTTATATTTGTCCTGAAACAGAAATTATGTGAAAAAGAAAATAAGGGAAAAGGTCATAGTTGTGCATTATGTGTATGTTGTTGACAAGGCACAACATTACTCACGTTTAATGAAGTAATAAGACTGTGACTAAGGCAATGATCAATTAAATAACAGTGTAAGCATCCATACAATAAGGGTCTAAAGATTCCAGGTAAAGTTATACAGTTAGATTTATTCGAATCTATTGTGTAGTATATTATAACTATCATTCGCTATAAAATTGTACCCTAGAGAACCTTAATTACAAAATAAATGATTAAATAGAAGTGTGGTACTAGACAAAAGAAATATTATGCTGCAATAATTTTCACCTCCTACCTGATAATTTGGAAACGAATGAGAACTAAACAGTATTATGCTCAGTGCAGTGTTATTTTCAACTTTTTAAAAATGCTATTACTATTTGTCCAGCATCTCTTAAGCATCCTGAAGGTTTATGAATTTTCTTAACATAGGAAAAGAAAGAATGTGGGACTCAAGAATACTATGTACAGGATCATAACATTAATTCAAAACTAGTGGAAGGAAAGGAGAAACTCATATATTACTGACAGTGGTTGTTTGTGCCTGGTCATTATATGACTGTTGAAAATCCATAGCGGATAAAATAGATTTTCTCGGGACCTAAGTTTTATATTTATAAGGTCTTTATGGAACCAGAAAATTTTGACATAGTTTAGTTAACTATTTCCATAAAAGATACGTTTTAATCTCTGCTTTGATACTTTCATCATTCACTTTTCATTAGGTTGCTGTCATTAATAATGTCAAATACTGCCTATTATTTTGTGCTTTCTTATTGATGAGCCCTTAACCATAATCTGTTAAGGCATTAAGTTCACTTAATGTTTGTTTTCAGCATCTATTTATAAAATATATTTTGTCTCCTGCAAATTTTTCTTTGGTTCAAAAGTAGGGAACTTAAAATTGGTATTCAATCTGGAAAGAAGGAAATCATACTAGTTATATCAAGTAGAAAGAGATTTAGCACAAGGAATTAGGTGCTTGCAAAATCGTCAGAAAGGTGGTGGACTGAATGTCAGGGGTGATGTCACTAGTGTTCAGGCTCACTGCCACAGGGAATCAGAGAGTTACTACCATGCAGAATTAGGAAACTAAAGGAATCCTTTGAATACCTTACAGCTCCTCTTCAATCTTGAGAAGGGTGAGTGGGAGGAGAACACAGAAATAACTTCAAACAACTCAAATCTGGGAAGCCCAAACATCTGCCTGTCACTATTGTCAGTGGAATAAAATGGCTTTTTCTTCTATTCTTCCAAATCTCACATGAAAGCATCTCATTTATAAAAGATAAAATAGATATAGAAAAAAGTGAAGGGTTGGTAATCTGGAAAATGTTGCAATGTTTCAAACTCTTGCAATGGAGGGGATAGCATAGAAGATAACGGAAAGGTTGCCACAAGTCAGCATGCAATATTCATCACAGTCCTCTCCTTTGGCAAATAGCATCCATATACACGCTTCTGTTTAAATTCTTAAGCACCAACAATAGCAAACATCTATTTCACCTAAGCGATTGAAGCTATTCCTCATACAAACAAAGGGAGACCCAAAGTCCTACCAGTCACGCACCCTTCTCTGCAGGGTGTTAATTCCTCTTCTAGAGAAGCCACATGACACTTTTGATATCCTGTAGCTTAAAGACTAAACTATAAGGTTAATAGCCACTAATACTTCTTCATTTAATAGGGGAAGGAGAGAGACAAAATAAAAGACTGATGTTTGCCAATTACACAAATATATTTACAAAGAAAGCAAGGATGAGCATATGTCTACCACACCCCTCATTTCTTCAGTAGTTCGAATTAAGAACTTTAGTTCTCATTTCCCGTTCATTTGTAGTCAGCAAAATCTTTTGCTGGCCATGGTTACTTGGTGGTACTATAAGCCAAGACTTCATTCCTGAAGAGTCTCAGCACTTAGTGGTGCTGCTGGTACTGGATTTTTGGGCATTTTCCATTATTAACTTCCACTGGGCATGGAAGTACTAAGAGACAGTCTATAAAATCCTCTGGTTTCCAGACATCTGTTTTGAGAAGCAGCAACTCTATTTCCCATTGATAATCAGGATCAATCACCCCAGTTATCACAATATTTCAAAATGGTGATGCTAATTTTCAACAATAATTATCATAGTACTTGTATTTTCTTATTTTTTTTTCCATGCTGAGTTTACATGATGCCAATATATCCATATTGGATGTTGAAGTTTTCTGTTCTGATACTGGTGTAAGTTATTTTATAGATTGACTTTATTTAAAAATAGCTTTGTTGAAATTTTCTACTTGAACAGATGGGTTAGCAAATTTCAAACCGTCTGAGATAGATGTGTAGTTTTACCTGGGCTAACAAGGAAAAACATTACTTGCTTTTATGGCATACTTTTTTTCTGTTCTCTCTCTCACACACACAAAGGTCTTGCGAGATAAGAAAGTACTATAGAAAGTATTATTAACTCCTTGGGTTGAATTCCACATTATAGAGAAGACATTTTGTAGATACACCAACATAAAGTAGTCTGAAAGAATATAATTTAGTTTTTCAAAATGTGTTTTTGACATGTTATGGCATACGAGATGAAAAGTTGTTCAGAATAAGAATTTTTTAAAAATCTGATTTGGGTATTATTGGGATCACCAGTCCTTTGAGAGGAGTTTAGGACTTGAATAATTGGGCATTAGCAACAAGCCTGCTGTTTCTGAATAGTCTCTTTTTTCTCTAAACTATTTACTTATCAACCCCTTATCTACACAAAAATGTTAAAAGCTAAAACTTTCATCAAGAAGTTTTGAAATACAAAATATGCTTAGCACACACGTTGAAAATTGACATGAAGGATGAGTAGAAGTCACCAGGTGAATAGATATATAGGGCTGCGAACTCAGGAGAATATTCATGGGAAAGCTATGAACACTAGAAGAATTGAAGGAAGCTAAGTATATGTGGAGAGCAAGGAGAAGTTAGGAAGAAGAGAAGTTGTAAGATGTTGGGGAGGTAAATCAGACCAGGTCCTTAAGGATGTTGTAAAACAAAAAACAAAAAACAACAAACAGTAAAGAGTTTGTACTGTGTCAGGAGAGCATGGAGAATGTATGGGAGGGAGGTAAGTCTGGAGGAAGGGAGATCAGATAGGTGGTTGTTACAGGAGTCCAGACAGGAGTTGAGAGTGGCATGGACTGGGATATTGGGAGTGGAAATTCAGAAAAATAGACAGATTTAAGAGTTCACTAGAAGATAAAATAAATAATACTTAGGACTAAGTAAATGATTGAGTGGATTGATTGGTCAAGACATTCCCTTGGACAATGGTAGATGGAATACTATAAGCACAAAAAGAATATTTAACTTTGTTCTTTGGCCCATAAGGGTAATTACAACAAGAAAACCAAGGATATATACCATACAAGAAAAGGATATCTACCCTGGAAGAAAACAAAGAAATAAACTGTACAAGAAAACAAGGGATGTCTACCATATTTTCTTTTTTAAAAAATTGAAGTATAGTTGATTTACAATGTTGTGTTGGTTTCAGGTGTACAGCAATGTGATTCAGATATATATATTCTTTTTCAGATTATTTTCCTGCATAGATTACAAGATAGTGAATATAATTCCCTGTGCTGTATAGTAGGTCGTTGTTGCTTATCTGTTTGTGTCTAGTAGTTTATATCTGTTAATCACAAACTCCTAATTTATCTCTCCCACCCACCCCCTTTCCCCTTTGGTAACTATAAGTTTGTTTTCTATGTCTGTGAGTCTGTTTCTGTTTTGTAAATAAGTTCATTTGTAACCATATATTCTTTTGCTCCCACTTCCTGACATGAGTACATGAACACATGCTGCCTTCACTCCCCTACTCAAACACACAAATATTTACAAGGAAAGTTTAGCAGTGGTTTCCAAATGCTAGTCTACCTACAAATGGGCTGAATCAGAATAATTTTGGAGGGAGGTATGTATTGAAAATACAGATTCCTGGATGCTATATACTAAATCAGCATTACTTGTGTGGAGCCCAGAAAGCTACTTTTTAAACAAGTACCCCATATATTTATGCACAGGCAGGTTTGTGAACCAAGGTAGTAAACTCTATATTGACCTTGAACTTCTGATACCCACTTAGTATGTGACTGCAAGAGGAAAGCAGAAAAGTGTCCTAGCCAGTGAACTCGCAAAGGGTACTGATTCCATTTCAATGATTTTCTCCTCCAATCAAGAATGAAGAGACTGGATAAAGTGTTTTCTCCCATTTATGGTTATGCTCTATATAGCTGTGAGGGGAGAATCAAACAGAATCAAAAACAGAATACATCTAAAATTATGGCCTGATTTATAATTTTCCATTCTCTCTTATAGCAACCTCAACTCTTCATTCTTTGACTAACTTACTTTTGATACTACTAACTGACTCACCATGAAATACTTTATGTATGGTAATAATTGTATCATTAAATAATGTTTAATTGCTTATAGTAAGTAAAGCAAAAGAGGGAACCTTTTTGAGGAAGTTCAGAACCCAACTATTTTGTTCATAGGGGTTATTATGTTTATCAGTTACTTTAGTTATGAGTTGTTTATTATGATCAGTGTTCATAATTAATTGATTAATTATTAATGCATCTCACCCTTTCTTTTCCTTATTAACTAAAGTCATGTAATGTGATAATAAAATGTACTTAATATGTAATGCTTCTGTTTAAATGTATAAAATGTGCTAATTGTTGAAATAATTCTTACAATATTATTAGCACCCTGCACTGAGCATTATCTTTTCATTAGTTACAGAAATTTTTTTGTGTGTGGCTCATTCTGTGCACTTCCTCTATTATTTGAAATTTAAGAAATACATTTGCTGATTGCAGGATGGGCATGAATTGCAGTTCTTGAGAATGTGATGGGAAATGACTTTGAAGAAGATATAAATGTATATTTAATGACATGCAGCAAGAGTGAGGTATTTTTCTTGGCTTTTGAAGATCATCTTCTAAACACTAGCCTACCCCTACCTGTGTGAAGCTAAAGCTATGCATAAAAAAAACTCTTCATTCATTCATGTTGTTATATAATTTTAAGTGCTAAGATTTTCCTTTGATCATTTAAAATGATATAGAACAACTCAGAATTGGAAAACACAAGTAAATTTTCACTGTTATCAATGTTCCTTAATAGTATGCAATAAGTTTGTATTTATTTTGGTCTTACTATGAATTTCTTCCTTATCCCCTTGTCCTGTAGTCTTAATCAATTTTTTCTGTAAGTTTTAAAGTTTTGCTTTTTACATTTAGATCTACACTCTATCCGGAATTAATATTTGTGTGGGGTAGCAATGTTATGCTGGAATCAGCTTGCAAGAGATGATTGGGTGCATCTCTTCCCAACTCTACATTCCATGCCATCACAGCAGTAGCTGGATTACCCATGGTGGGAGTCTTTACACCACAGATGTCGGCAAGTGCTAAAAATCAGGCTTCAGATCCCCATGTCCCAGAGAATGGGTTGTTAAACATTTCCTGTCACATCACTTGAAGGTAGGGATCTAATTTTGTCTTATTTCCCATATGGAGAACCAGTTGTCACAGCATCATTTGATGAATAATTCATCCTTTATTCATTGAGTTGTGATGCCACCTCAGTTATATACTAGAACTGTATTATACACATATCTACGTCTTGTCAGGAGTTTAGCTGAGCTGGAGAGAGCTGAGCTGCTAGGTGTTGGAGTAGCCAGTTAAAACAACAAGCCAAAATGATAGTAACATTCAAGGCTTTAATCACTTACTGTGACAGTATAAGCAAGAGGCTAAACCAGAGAAAGTGCCAACAACCTTGCTTTCTTTCCCCTGCCATGGAATGGTGAACCAGTTGAGGGTCAAGTGGATCAGTGCAGACATGGGGCTCATCTCACTGTCAAGGAAGCCCTGAACAAAAACTCCTGCAGTTTTCTGGACCTGAAGACCAGAGGAGGGTGAGAGGAAAAAAACTAGGAATGGAAAAGTACTGGATATTGAGTTAAAGTGGAGAAAAAGTGCCCCCACCTCCATCAAGAGCTTTCAGCAAAGACACATGAGGAAGGCCTCTGTTGAAAGTCCTCTAGAAAGAATCTTTGGAATGAAGATACCCAGGCTAGGAATGTAGGTATGTGTAAGGGGATGGCATACCAAGGGGCCTGAGTCAAGGAGAGCAACTTCCTTCGGAGACTAATGCACTGGCTGTGCATCAAGTCTGGGGTGGGGACGACAGCTTTCCCCCATGAGGCTTGCCAGGTAAAGCCATTGTGGATGCCTATGGTTGGACCTGAAAAATCACACATAGGATTTTTGGCCAGGAGCCTGACTCCTTAAGTCTGTTTCTCTGTTTATTATTATGCCACTCTGTTCTATTTTTCTATCTCTGGACTGTTGTTAAAAAATTCAAATTTATATACAACTTTGGATATTTGGGAAGGTGATTCCCTTTTCCTTCTCCTCTTCTTATTCTTCTTCATTTACTTATGGTCACATTGTCATTTGGACTTTCTTCTATAGGAACATCATAGGAAAATTCCCTCAGAAAACATTAAGCATTTACATCCACCATGTATTTTTATCTGCCATGTATTACCCCAGACCTAGGCTATATCAATTTCTCAGCTGATAAGTCCTTAGGCTATAATATAAATTTGGATTCTAAATCCAACTGAGGTAAAATCCTAGGGTTTTGGTTTGTCAGTAGAGACCTTTTTTTTTGTTACCCAAAGCCCTGTCTTCCTGCTCTTCCCCTATGTCGGTAGGTAAGGTTTTTCTAGGGTACCTATTCTCTGAGGATGCAGCTCTTAAAGGGTCCCAGACCTCTATAAGTATCTCACATTTAACTCCCTGTCTGTCTTGGGCCCCAGCCCTGTCTCCTGCATGGATGCTAGAACACAAATGTATCTTTCCATATCATCATATTCTACATTCTATTTTAGTTTCTTGATTTCATGTATGTTGTATGTCAAGTTTCCTAAAAGCAGTCTCAGAGATTTGGCATGAAAATAATTTATTGAGTCAGTGTTCTTAAGGAAAAATCTAAAGGGAGAAGGGGAACCAGGATAGGGAAAGGGAAGTAACTGAGCAAGGATGTGGTTTCAGGGAAAATCTAGCTTTGACTTGATCGTCAGTGGAGAGTCTGGAAGGGTGGGAGACAGAAGTCTGGAGCATAAATCAAATTGTAGAATTGTCTATCTTTGAGACAAGGGGGCTAGAGTTTGTACCCTAGTATCAGTCAGTCATAGGGATATTGGGACAGGGTGAGGTAAGGCAGCTCTTGTCAGCCAAGGGCAATTCTCCCACAAATGGAGACAGCTATGAGCTGTTAGCAGTCAACATTCACAGCATCTGGGAGAATGGGTATACTGGCCAGGTAAAAGGTATCTGAATGGGGCAATGACAACATTTGCAATAATATGTTACCGGCTTCAGCAGCTTGGTGTGCCAATACAATATCTCTCAATTTTCACTTTTACTGTTTATTGCTCACTTATCTTCATTTATAAAAAGTTTATCATCTCCCTCCAGAGGTCTCTTTCACTGGTGAAACATTCACAGAGACTATGGACTAATCAAAGGGCTCCTGTTTCCAAAAGCCACATAGATGGAACTCGGAATCTTACTAGCCCCAGTGTATGTAGACTGTAAAGTACAGCCTGCATATTGTCAATCTGCACAGTCCATTGTTCCTGCAGAACCCATTCGAAGTCCAGCACTGCAGTGATGCCCTTGCTCAGCCGTGCACTTGCTAGTGCTGTTATGTGACCTATTCTCAAACTCCAAGATAACATCTCTTTTAGGCCTCCATATGTGTTTCTTCATTGTTCCCAAAGTATATCCTTCTACAGTGGTGACTAGGTCCAAAGAAATTTCCAGATGTAACAACTTGGTATATTCAGCCTACTGGTATACCTATTGGCCTTATATTTATATGGCTAAGAGAGGTCGCTCAACTGAATTTTCTGTTAATAACAAAAATATGATTCCAAGCAATTTTCTGTCTCTTCTGGACCAGGGTTTCTCAACCTTGGCACTATTAACATTTTATACTGGATAATTCTTTGTTGGAGGGAAGGCTACACATTATAGAATGTTTAGCAGCACGCATGGTGTCTACTCACTACATGCTAGTAGTACTGCCCACCTACTCTCTAGCTGTGACAACCAAGAATGTGTCCAGACATTTCCAAATGTCCCCTGAGGGTCAAAAATCAGACCTGGTTGAGAACCACTGTTCTAGACATAAAGGCTGAATAGTTATAAAAATCCCTTATCAGCAGCCATCCCATTATATGTTTCTCATTGTTCCCTTAGTTATGTAACCACTTGGAGGCAAGTGGCTATGCGTCCCTCATAGTACTTAGCATAGTACCTTGTACATACTAGTTGATTACTTCTTTGTATATATTAATCTACTATTTATTCTTGCCTATACTTAACATAAAATCAATCCACTTGATTTTAAAAGTCATTACATGTGCTGCTGAATGAATTGAGAGCCAGGTTCAGTCTGGAGAGAATCTTTTTTTTTTTTTTTTTTTTTTTTCTGTGCGCGGGCCTCTCACTGTTGCGGCCTCTCCCGTTGCGTAGCACAGGCTCCGGATGCGCAGGCTCAGCGGCCATGGCTCACGGGCCCAGCCGCTCAGCGGCATGTGGGATCCTCCCGGACCGGGGCACGAACCCGTGTCCCCTGCATCGGCAGGCGGACTCTCAACCACTGCGCCGCCAGGGAAGCCCTGGAGAGAATCTTTTATTCAAATGTTCTAATCCAAATTTCTTAAATGTAACAAGATGTATGTGTCATAATTCTCCGCCACATAAGTAAATTTAACAAAATTAAATGTTTTAAATAAAAACCTTATTTAGGGCTTCCCTGGTGGCGCAGTGGTTGAGGGTCCGCCTGCCGATGCAGGAGACGTGGGTTCGTGCCCCCGTCCGGGAGGATCCCGCGTGCCACGGAGCGGCTGGGCCTGTGGGCCGTGGACGCTGGGCCTGCACGTCCGGAGCCTGTGCTCCGCGACGGGAGAGGCCGTGGCAGTGAGGGGCCCGCGTACCGAAAAAAACCAAAAAAAACCTTATTTAATTTTTATATAGGTTTTCTTTCGTGCCATGAAAATATGGTTGAGTATGTTTGTCTACAAAAGTTGTTAGCATTTATTCTTAATTGGTCTTACGCAGTTGATTAATTAGTTAGTGATCAGGGAATATTTGAAATTATGTCATATGCCCCAAATATTCTGGCATTACTCTCTCTCGGCAGTTTAGGGACAAGGCCAACTTGTTGGTCATTATAAAGTAGGCAAGGGGAGTGTTTATTATTGAAGGTGAAGATTTTGAGAGGCATGAATTTAAAAGCAGAGGATGAGTTGATAAAAGGAGAGAATGTGAATGTTGAGAGGTAGTTGTATGCTCCATTTATAGAAATGACATATAATTTGCTTTAGGTCATAATCTAAATTTTGTGGTACCATCTTCTTCAGTTCAAGAATGGTTATATCAGAACAGTAAGTTTGCATAGTTAATGAGTGTTTTGCATAGGAAATAAAACATGATTGCCAAAGTATCAGGGCAATTAGTAATAATGAATAGAGAAATGAAAATTCTCTATTCAAACTTCCTCTTTTCTTAGAAATCAGCAAGATGGAAAGGCTTAAACTAGAATAAACAAGTGTTTTTTCAAATATTCTTTAAGTTTTATGGAATCTGTACAGTTGGTCCTCCATATCTATAGGCTCTACATCCCTGGATTCAACAAACCACAGACAGAAAATGTTCAGAAAAAAAATTCTGGGAAGTTCCAAAAGCAAAACTTGAATCTACTGGGTGCTGACAACTATTTACATAGCATTTACATTGTATTTACAACTATCTGCATTTCATTGTATTTGGTGATATAGTTAATCTAGAGATGATTTAAAGTATATGGGAGGATGTGCATAAGTTATATGCAAATACTATGTCATTTTATGTAAGAGACTTGAGCATCTACAGATTTTCATGTCCACAGGGTCCTGGAACGAATCCCCCATGAATATCGAGGGACAACTATATTAAATACTGGAACATTTGGTGTAATTGTAATTTATGTTATGTATCTGTTCCTCTGTAACAAGTGTAGCAAGATTCTATGAGGAATTTTAATCATTAAATTTTTCTGAGGGCAATGTCTCACAAAATTATAGCAAAAATGTTTAATAGCTGACTGGGGTAAGGTAATTTACAGACTATTCTAACCAAATGCAGCAAATTTCATGTGCCTGATCAGTGATGGAACTTTTAAATAAGACTCTTG
The DNA here is from genome assembly GCF_949774975.1 of Lagenorhynchus albirostris. Taxonomy (NCBI): domain Eukaryota; kingdom Metazoa; phylum Chordata; class Mammalia; order Artiodactyla; family Delphinidae; genus Lagenorhynchus; species Lagenorhynchus albirostris. Next base: position 49,370,649 of record NC_083116.1, read on the forward strand.
TACCCCTTGAATTAATGAAGTATTTTGGTAGTATTTCATTGAAATTCTGCCATGAGCATTGGGACTCTTGTGTGGTAGAAAGAACATTTGAGCAGCACAAAGAAAATAGTTTCTAGTCCATATTTGACACTCATTCACTGATTATGTGGCACTGGATAAAATACCTTGCCATGCCTTAGTTTTCTCATCTGTAAAATGAAACATAAATTCCTTCTATGAATTATATCTGATCAGGAATAAAACTTCTACATATTATACTCTGTCTTTCAGCATTCAAGCAATCAACATTTATTTAGAGCCTCTTATATGATAATTCATTCCATCCACCTGTTGGGAACCAAGGTATCGTTCTCAATCTTGGCTGTGTATCAGAATCACTGGTGAGCTGTTTTAAAACTACAGATTCCTGAGCCCCACCCTAAACTTCTTGAGTTAGAAAATCTGGGTGTTACACTGTGGCATCTATATTTTTAAAACAATATACCACTCCCCAGATGCTTCTTTCTTATCTGTAACGCAGTTGAGTATAACTCCTGTAGGGCATGAAGGATAGTAAATAAATCATATAAAAAATCTTACAACTTAGTTGGGGATATAAGTTCAGTACTGAATATAAAGCAAAGGCTAAAACATATATAAGCATAAATATTAAAGAAAGGCCAAAATAAGTAAGTGGAATAAGTAGAGGATGCAGGGTTTGAATTGAGTTGAAGTTGGAAAAGCGGGGGGTGGGGGGCGGGAAGAAAGGTGATTTCCAGGAAACTTTGAGTAGTGATGATGAAACAAGATTAGTTGGCTTTTACTGCAGTGAAGTCTGACTAGATTAGAGAGAAAGGTTGGTGAAAAATAGAAATCTGATTCCTGGCTTCTTAACTTCCTTTTTTATTAAAAATTTTTATTGGGGTATAATTGATTTACAATGTTGTGTTAGTTTCAGGTGTACAGCAAAGTGAATCTGTTATACATATACATATATCCACTCATTTTTAGTTTCTTTTCCCATATAGGCCATTACAGTGTATTGAGTAGGGTTTCCTCTGCTATACAGTAGGTCCTTAAGCAACCTAAATGTCCATCAACAGAGGAATGGATAAAGAAGATGTGGTACATATATACAATGGAATATTACTCAGCCATAAAAAAGATGAAATGATGCCATTTGCTTCTTAACTTCTTTGGTTGTTGTTTGACCACTTTTTTTTTACAAGGTGTATTTAATTTATTAATACAATTACACATAATGGTTTAGTCAGATGTTATAAATAATATATTAAAATGTTTCCTTTTCTATTTCATGAAATAATGTTATTGTAGTATGTCATACGCATCTATGACAACAGTCTTTACCATCATTACAACTACTTTTTGAATCATTTAACAGAGTTCTCCAGAGCACTTCTTCTGTATAAATAGTTTTGAGATTTTGCTTTCTGAATCTATGTTGCCATCAATTTTTTCAAAGCATAAGTACCATTTGCATAACACTAACACAATTAAAAATAATCTTGTAGGTATGTCTTTTAAAGCTCTGCAATTTTTCCACTTATCAAATTGCCTTTTACCTTTTAAAAACATTTTAATATAAAATATGATACACATTAAAAGAGCACAAAACATCACTGCACAGTTATATGAATGATTATAAAGTGAATTTTGTTTTCACTACCATCAATATCAGAAAACAGAATATTGCCAACCACCCCCACCCAGACTGAAAATAATTATGTGTTCCTTCCTGGTTGCAGTTTCCTCCCTCCTCCAAGAAGGAATCACTATTATGTTTTTTCTGGCAATTACTTTTCTTTTTTTTTTTTTTTTTTTGCGCTACGCGATCCTCTCACTGCTGTGGCCTCTCCCATTGCGGAGCACAGGCTCCGGACATGCAGGCTCAGCAGCCATGGCTCACAGGCCTAGCCGCTCTGCGGCATGTGGGATCTTCCCAGACCGGGGCACAAACCCGTGTCCCCTGCGTCGGCAGGCAGACCCTCAACCACTGCGCCACCAGGGAAGCCCCTGGCAATTACTTCTTTGCTCTGCTTTATACACTTGCCACTAATATATGTGTACCTCAAATTTTCTATCATAGTTTTGCCTGTTTTATTTTATTTCATTTATTTTTATTTTTTACAATTAATTATTTATTTATTTATTTTTGGCTGCATTGCGTCTTTGTTGCTGTGCGCGGGCTTTCTCTAGTTGCAGTGAGCCGGGGCTACTCTTCATTGCAGTGTGCGGGCTTCTCATTAAAGTGGCTTCTCTTGTTGCGGAGAAAGGGCTCTAGATGCGCAGGCTCAGTAGTTGTGGCTCATGGACACCACAGCGCAGGCTCAGTAGTTGTGGTGCACAGGCTTAGTTGCTCTGTGGCATGTGGGATCTTCCTGGACCAGGACTCGAACCTGTGTTCCCTGCATGGACAGGCAGATTCTTAACCACTGTGCCACCAGGGAAGCCCCTGCCTGTTTTAAATTTTATATGAAAGTTATCACATTATATGTGCTCTTTTGTGTCTTGCTTTTTTCTTTTCTCAACATTATGTTTATGAGATTCATCCATGTTGCAAATAGCTGTAGTTAATTCATTTTCATCACTAAATAGCATTCAACTGGATGAATAGTCCACAGGTAATGTATCCATTCTACTGTTCATGGACATTTGAAATGTTTTTGATTTTTGGCTATTTCAAACAATGCTGCTCTTAACTTTAGTTTACATTTACCTGTTGCAGGAGGGGAATTAATGGGTCACAGGAAATGAGTATTTTCAACTTTAATAGATAACACCAGTCTAGATTCTAAAATGGATTTTATACTATCACCAGCAGTATGTGAAAATTCAGCAACATTTGGAATTGTGTATCTTTTAATTTTTGCCAAGCAAATGTGTTTGTTATAGCTTGAGTTTGTTCCCTGATGACTAATAAGGTCGGGCACCTTTTCAAATGTTTATTGGCCATTCAGATATCCTCTTTTGAAAACTGCCTGTCCAAGACTCTTACCCATTTTCCCAGTGTTTTTTAATTTTATAAATGTTTTTAATATATTGGGAATACAAGTCTCTTGTTAGTCATATGTGTTGCATATATCTTCTCCCACTGTTGGTTTACACTTTTACTCTCTTAATGGTGTCCTTTGATGAGTAGAAATTCTTAATTGTAATGTGTTATAATTTATCCATCTACCCTTTAAAGCTTTATGATTCCTGCTTAAGAAATTCTCTCCTACCCAAAGATCATGAAGATAATCTCATTTGTTTATGATCTAGAAGCTTCATTGTTTTACTTCTCACATTTAGATGTACAATTACTTCCCTGCTTTGATTATTATCTGTCTTTCTTTTAACATCTTTATTGGAGTATAATTGCTTTACAATATTGTGTTAGTTTCTGCTTTATAACAAAGTGAATCAGCTATACATGTACATATATCCCCATATCGCCTCCCTCTTGCATCTCCATCCCACCCTCCCTAGCCCACCCCTTTAGGTGGTGACAAAACACCAGCTGATCTCCCTGTGCTATGCAGCTGCTTCCCACTAGCTATCTATTTTACATTTGGTAGTATATATAAGCCCATGCCACTCTCTCACTTCGTCCAAGCTTACCCTTCCCCCTCCCTGTGTCCTCAAGTCCATTCTCTACATCTGTGTCTTTATTCCTGTCCTGCCCCTAGGTTCTTCAGAACCTTTTTTTTTTTTAGATTCCATATATATGTGTTAGCATACGGTACTTGTTTTCCTCGTTCTGACTTACTTCACTCTGTAAGACAGACTCTAGGTCCATCCATCTCACCACAAATAACTCAATTTTGTTTCCTTTTATGGCTGAGTAATATTCCATTGTATATATATGCCACATCTTCTTTATCCATTCACCTGTCAGTGGACACTTAGGTTGTTTCAATGTCCTGGCTATTGTAAATAAAGCTGCAATGAACATTGTTGTACAGGACTTTTTGAATTATGGTTTTCTCAGGGTATATGCCCAGTAGTGGGATTGCTGGTCGTATGGTAGTTCTATTTTCAGTTTTTTAAAGAACCTCCATACTGTTCTCCATAGTGGCTGTATCACTTTACATTCCAACCAACAGTGCAAGAGGGTTCTCTTTTCTCCACACCCTCTTCAGCATTTATTGTTTCTAGATTTTTGATGATGGCCATTCTGACTGGTGTAAGGTGATATCTCATTGTGGTTTTGATTTGCATTTCACTAATGATTAGTGATGCTGAGCATTCTTTCATGTGTTTGTTGGCAGTCTGTATATCTTCTTTGGAGAAATGTCTATTTAGGTCTTCTGCCCATTTTTGGATTTGGTTGTTTGTTCTTTTGATATTGAGCTACATGAGCTGCTTGTAAATTTGGAGATTAAGCCTTTCTCAGTTGCTTCATTTGCAAATACTTTCTTCCATTCTGAGGGTTGTCTTTTCGGCTTCTTTATGGTTTTCTTTACTGTGCAAAAGCTTTGAAGTTTTATTAGGTCCCATTTGTTTATTTGTGTTTTTATTTCCATTTCCCTAGGAGGTGGGTCAAAAAGGTTCTTGCTGTGATGTATGTCATAGAGTGTTCTGCCTGTGTTTTCCTCTAAGAGTTTGATAGTGTCTGGCTTTACATTTAGGTATTTAATCCATTTTGAGTGTATTTTTGTGTATGGTGTTATGGAGTATTCTCATTTCATTATTTTACATGTAGCTGTCCAGTTTTCTCTGCACCACTTACTGAAGAGGCTGTCTTTTCTCCAATTTATATTCTTCCTTCCTTTATCAAAAATAAGGTGACCGTATGTGCATAGGTTTATCTCTGGGCTTTCTATCCTGTTCCATTGATCTATATGTCTGTTTCTGTGCCAGTAACATATTGTCTTGATTAATGTAGCTTTGTAGTATAGTCTCAAGTCAGGCAGCCTGATTCCTCCAGCTCCATTTTTCTTTCTCAAGATTGCTTTGGCTATTTGGGGTCTTTTGTGTTTCCATGCAAATTGTGAAATTTTTTGTTCTAGTTCTGTGAAAAATGCCAGTGGTAGTTTGATAGGGATTGCATTGAATCTGTAGATTGCTTTGGGTACTAGAGTCATTTTCACAATGTTGATTCTTCCAATCCAAGAGCATAGTATATCTCTCCATCTGTTTATATCATCTTTAATTTCTTTCATCAGTGTCTTATAATTTTCTGCATTCAGGTCTTTTGTCTCCTTAGGTAGGTTTATTCCTAGCTACTGAGTTCCTCCTCTAATTGTACCAAATACTTTTCTAGGAATTTTTTTTACTTTTTTGTAATATCTGCTCTTCTTCTTACTTTCCATCCTCTCTTCATCACTATGAGGAATTCAGTATAAAATTTAATTTACCTATTTCTTTGAATTGGCCAGCCAGTTGAAGTAAAATGTTTGATTTGGTTTAGCCATTTAGACCCAACTTGTGTAAACTTTTACTCAATTCCCAAGGCCTGTAAAATAAGTAAATCTTCTATTTCCTATTTATGAGGTAATTCCTTTTAATTTAATGAAATAAATGGTGTTACTGGACTTCCCTGGTGGCTCAGTGGTTGAAGAGTCTGCCTGCCAATGCAGGGGACATGGGTTTGTGCCCCGGTCCGGGAAGATCCCACATGCCGCGGAGCAGCTGGGCCCGTGAGCCATGGCCGCTGAGCCTGCACGTCCGGAGCCTGTGCTCCGCAACGGGAGAGGCCACAACAGTGAGAGGCCTGCGTACCAAAAAAAAAAAAAAAGAAAAAAAAGAAAAAAAAAATGGTGTTACTTAGTGAAGAGTACATATTTTAAATTCCACACAAAGGAGACTTGCATTCTATTGCCAGGGATGATAGACTAATAGTATTTGGCACAGTGAGTCTGAGCTATCACAATATATATACTTGAATTTTAAGCAAAATGATTCTCTCAGCTACCATCCTAACAGCTCGTAGATTTTGTGAAAATGTTCAGTGGATAAATGACCATGTAAAAACCCTCTGCATGCCCCTATTCCCCTACTCATTTAATCAATGGCCATAATACTAGCAACTTTTCCTTTGGCCTGTCCTTAAACTGAGTTTATGAATATCTGAAAATATTGAAAGCATAAAGAATGAGGGGAAATATGCCTTTCCAAATGAATACTTGGAGAGTGTTGGCTTGATTATCTTTTTTTTGCTCTGGCTGTTTTGTTTTGGTTGTGTAAAAACTACCATCATCCAAATTTCTGTTCCATTTCATGAAGGGGCAAAGTTTCCCTGTAGCATCCTTCACGCCATTTGTACATTCAATTGATTGCAGCTGTATCCAGAAGAAAGGGAACAAATGTTTTGCTGATTCTACTGCCAAGAAGTAGATTAAATTTGGAAACATATCATTGATGGACAATTAAAGCTTAGAAACATGGTATTTGCTAACTTAAACCAGGAAGCAAAGATAAGACACATCAATGTGTTTTCAGTCATGATTCTTATTCAGGTGGTTAGAGTCTGAATATTTAGGTTTAACATTTAATGAAAAAAGGTTTATTTCTAAATCATTTTTGTTCACTTTGTAAAGAATTGATTCCTTCCTATAGCAGCATTTTTAAATGCGCTTCTTTTTCAAAGCCATTGTTTATATACTTAAAAGCAAGAATCATCTGTTTGCAAAAATTAACATCTGAAGTCTACCTGCATGCATGCCCTACTCCCCTCCCCCCCCACATAAACACAGACATAGACAGAATTGTATATAAAAGCGTGTTTTGTGAAATGACAGTAGAAAAGGATGTTTTCTGAATCAGGTTTTTTGAGATAAGAATGAAAATCCATTTTATTTGAAATGTATCATGCCAGAATAATTTCTCAAAACAAACAAAACATTATCTTGTTTACTTATTTTCTTGCTAATTTTAGGACTTTTGAGTATTGTTTATTTTATGATATCTAGGTCTCAGACATGGGACGAGTCCCTAAGCCTCTTTTCAAATGATGTTCATGCCTTGATTTTCTCTTCCTCTGTTGTTGGAGATTTGGCCTAATTCAACAGAGTGCCTTGTTTATCTCTATTTGAGGGGCTTCTCTGGTCAGAAGAAATCTGCTATGGATCATCGTGCTGTCAGAAATCCATGCCTCTTCAACTTGATGAAGGCACTGGCAACATGACTGCCTTGGATGTCATTTGAGGCTGGATGGATATCCTGAGGTTTCTCAGAGAAATCTGACAAATACTTGGCAGAGTGGTCACCATTTCTAACAGATTTCATCAGCACTACTCTGTCAGATGGAGGAACATTTCAACACCAACCGGGTATATTGAACACCAGAGCTGCAGAGCTGGCAGCATTGCATACATTTGTGAGAGAACATTGGGATGAACTTGTAACAATCATCAAACAGCTGCAGTCAACACCCGTGTCATGGGAACACATTTTTCTCCTGACTGCAACATGTCAAAACAAAAACCCATCACTAGAGGCCAATGGGAAAACTGTATGAATGCCAGGGTTTAGATAATTGTGTAAGGTTTTGAGAGTCCATTTGAAAAAAAAAAGGTATTGAGTGTTAGACACCTGCACACTTGCAATGGCCCCCTCTTCTACTTTAGAGTTAGTAGATAGCTTTTCAGTAAATGCCGGCTTTTGTTCTTTTAATAGCTTACCTCTGATCTCTCCTTTCTTTCCCAGTAGTCTAGCTGTTTTTCAAGGCCTGGTTGGCATAACAGAGATAATTATATCTTTTCCCTGAGATCTGTGTTGTAATTTGACTTTTGTGGATTGATCCTGGTATCAGGGTCAAAAAATAGTGCTATAGGGCTCTGGGACTTGCTGTACATAGACAGTAGTTCATTTCCAGAATGAGCTTATTATCCCTTAAAAGCTTATATCAAAGTGAGATGGGGAAATTATGTGCCTAGAAAGATAATTCAGAAAATACAGCCCTAAAAAACCTACTTCTGCCTGAACTACTTGAATGAATCAAGATAATTTTTTTTGGCCTGAATTATCCATCTAATTGCATCAATTCTATACCTAATTTAGTTTCACTTCCAATAAAGATCTCTACCCTCTCTTTTTCTCCTTTTTACTCCCACCTATCTCCCCATCATAATGTACTTTTACTTTCCTAGTAATTCAAACAAAAAATACACATTGAAGATACATAATAGTAAACAGCTTGTTTTACTTGCATTAGAATATTAAATAACTTCAAAAAATTTAACCATTTTTAAAATTGAAGTATAGTGGGCTTCCCTGGTGGTGCAGTGGTTGAGAGTCCACCTGCCAATGCAGGGAACATGGGTTCGTGCCCCGGTCTGAGAAGATCCTACATGCCACAGAGCGGCTGGGCCCGTGAGCCATGGCCGCTGAGCCTGCGCGTCCTGAGCCTGTGCTCTGCAATGGGAGAGGCCGCAACAGTGAGAGGCCCGCGCACAGAAAAAAAAAAAAAAAAAAAAATTGAAGTATAGTTAATTCACAGTATTGTGTTAGTTTTAGGTGTACAGCAAAGTGATTCAGTTATACACACACACACACACACACACACACACACACACACACACACATATTGTTTTTCAATTTTAGATTCTCTTCCACTATAGGTTATTACAAGATATTGAATATAGTTCCTTGTGCTATCAGTAGGTCCTTGTTGTTTATCTATTTTATATATAGTATTGTGTATTTGTTAATCCCAAACTCCTAATTTATCTCTCCCTCCCATCCCCCTCTATCCCCTTTGGTAACCATAGGTTTGTTTTCTATGTCTGTGAGTCTGTTTCTGTTTTGTAAATAAGTTCATTTATATCATATTTTTTAGACTCCACATATAAGTGATACCATATGATATTTGTCTTTCACTTCACTTAATATGATAATTTCTAGGTCCATCCATGTTGCTGCAAGTGGCATTATTTCATTCTTTTTTATGGCTGAGTAATAGTCCATTGTGTGTATATACCACTCTTTATCCATTCATCTGGTGATGGACACTTAGGTGGCTTCCACGTCTTGGCTATTGTAAATAGCACTGCTATGAACATTGGGGTACTTGTAACTTTTTGAATTAGCGTTTTCTCTGGATATATGCCCACGAGTGGGATTGCAGGTTCATATGGTAACTCTATTTTTAGTTTTTGAAGGAACTTCCATACTGTTTTCCATAGTGTCTGCATCAATTTACATTCCCACCAACAGTGTAGGAGGGTTGCTATTTCACCACACACTCTCCAGCATTTGTTACTTGTAGACATTTAAATGGTGGGCATTCTGACTGGTATGATGTGATACCTCATTGTAGTTTTTTTTTTAATGCTTACTTTATTTCTTTATTATATATTTTTAACATCTTTTTATATTTTTAACATCTTTATTGGAGTATAATTGCTTTAAAATGGTGTGCTAGTTTCCGATTTACAACAAAGTGAATAAGTTATACATATACATATGTTCTCATATCTCTTCCCTCTTGCGTCTCCCTCCCTCCCACCCTCCCTATCCCACCCCTCTAGGTGGTGACAAACCACCGAGCTGATCTCCCTGTGCTATGCGGCTGCATCCCCCTAGCTATCTATTTTACGTTTGGTAGTGTATATATGTCCATGCCACTCTCTCGCTTTGTCACAGCTTACCCTTCCCCCTCCCCATATCCTCAAGTCCATTCTCTAGTAGGTCTGTGTCTTTATTCCTGTCTTACCCCTAGGTTCTTCATGACATTTTTTTTCCCTTAAATTCCATATATAGGTGTTAGCATATGGTATTTGTCTTTCTCTTTCTGACTTACTTCACTCTGTATGACAGAATCTAGGTCCATCCACCACACTACAGATATCTCAATTTTGTTTCTTTTTATGGCTGAGTAATATTCCATTGTATATATGTGCCACATCTTCTTTATCCATTCATCTGATGATGGACACTTAGGTTGTTTCCATCTCCAGGCTATTGTAAATAGACCTGCAATGAACATTTTGGTACATGACTCTTTTTGAATTATGGTTTTCTCAGGGTATATGCCCAGTAGTGAGATTGCTGGGTCATATGGTAGTTGTATTTGTAGTTTTTAAGGAACCTCCATACTGTTCTCCATAGTGGCTGTACCAATTCACATTCCCACCAGCAGTGCAAGAGTGTTCCCTTTTCTCCACACCCTCTCCAGCATTTATTGTCTCTAGATTTTTTGATGATGGCCATTCTGACTGGTGTGAGATGATATCTCATTGTACTTTTGATTTGCATTTCCCTAATGATTAATCATGTTGAGCATTCTTTCAGGTGTTTGTTGGCAGTCTGTATATCTTCTTTGGAGAAAGCTCTATTTAGATCTGCTGCCCATTTTTGGATTGGGTTGTTTGTTTTTTTGTTATTGAGCTCCACGAGCTGCTTATAAATTTTGGAGATTAATCCTTTGTCAGTTGCTTCATTTGCAAGTATTTTCTCCCATTCTGAGGGTTGTCTTTTGGTCTTGTTTGTGGTTTCCTTTGCTGTGCAAAAGCTTTGAAGTTTCATTAGGTCCCATGTGTTTATTTTTGTTTTTATTTCCATTTCTCTAGGAGGTGGGTCAAAAAGGATCTTGCTGTGATTTATGTCATAGAGTGTTCTGCCTATGTTTTCCTCTAAGAGTTTGATAGTTTCTGGCCTTACATTTAGGTCTTCAATCCATTTTGAGCTTATTTTTGTGTATGGTGTTAGAGAGTGATCTAATCTCATACTTTTACATGTACCTGTCCAGTTTTCACAGCATCACTTATTGAAGAGGCTGTCCTTTCTCCACTGTATATTCCTGCCTCCTTTATCAAAGATAAGGTGACCATATGTGCGTGGGCTTATCTCTGTACTTTCTATCCTGTTCCATTGATCTATCTTTCTGTTTTTGTACCAGTACCAAACTGTCTTGATTACTGTAGCTTTGCAGTATAGTCTGAAGTCAGGGAGCCTGATTCCTCCAGCTCCGTTTTTCGTTCTCAAGATTGCTTTGGCTGTTCGGGGTCTTTGGTATTTCCATACAAATTGTGAAATTTTTTGTTCTAGTTCTGTGAAAAATGCCAGTGGTAGTTTGATAGGGATTGCATTGAATCTGTAGATTGCTTTGGGTAATAGAGTCATTTTCACAATGTTGATTCTTCCAATCCAAGAACATAGTATATCTCTCCATCTGTTTTTATAATCTTTAATTTCTTTCATCAGTGTCTTATAATTTTCTGCATACGGGTCTTTTGTCTCCTTAGGTAGGTTTATTCCTAGATATTTTATTCTTTTTGTTGCAATGGTAAATGGGAGTGTTTTCTTGATTTCTCTTTCAGATTTTTCATCATTAGTGTATAGGAATGCAAGAGATTTCTGTGCATTAATTTTGTATCCTGCAACTTTACCACATTCATTGATTAGCTCTAGTAGTTTTCTGGTAGCTTCTTTGGGATTCTCTATGTACAGTATCATGTATCTGCAAACACTGACAGCTTTACTTCTTCTTTTCTGATTTGGATTCCTTTTATTTCCTTTTCTTCTCTGATTGCTGTGGCTAAAACTTCCAAAACTCTGTTGAATAAGAGTGGTGAGAGTGGGCAACCTTGTCTTGTTCCTGATCTTGGTGGGAATGCTTTCAGTTTTTCACCATTGAGGACGATGTTGGCTGTGGTTTTGTCATATATGGCCTTTGTTATGTTGAGGAGAGTTCCCTCTATGCCTACTTTCTGGAGGGTTTTGTCATAAATGGGTGTTGAATTTTGTCACAAGCTTTCTCTGCATCTATTGATATGACCATATGGTTTTTCTCCTTCAATTTGTGAATATGTTGTATCACATTGATTGATTTGCGTATATTGAAGAATCCTTGCATTCCTGGAATAAACCCCACTTGATCATGGTGTATGATCCTTTTAATGTGCTGTTGGATTCTGTTTGCTAGTATTTTGTTGAGAAATTTTGCATCTATGTTCATCAGTGATATTGTCCTGTAGTTACCTTTCTTTGTGACATCATTGTCTGGTTTTGGTATCAGGGTGATGGTGGCCTCATAGAATGAGTTTGGGAGTATTCCTCCCTCTGCTATATTTTGGAAGAGTTTGAGAAGGATAGGTGTTATCTCTTTTCTAAATGTTTGATAGAATTCGCCTGTGAAGCCATCTGGTCCTGGGCTTTTCTTTGTTGGAAGATTTTTAATCACAGTTTCAATTTCAGTGCTTGTGATTGGTCTATTCATATTTTCTGTTCCTTCCTGATTCAGTCTTGGCAGGTTGTGCATTTCTAAGAATTTGTCCATTTCTTCCAGGTTGTTCATTTTACTGGCATAGAGTTGCTTGTAGTAATCTCTCATGATCTTTTGTATTTCTGCAGTGTCGGTTGTTCCTTCTCCTTTTTTATTTCTAATTCTATTGATGTGAGTCTTCTCCCTTTTTTTCTTGATGAGTCTTGCTAATAGTTTATCAATTTTTTTTATCTTCTTAAAGAACCAGCTTTTAGTTTTATTGATCTTTGCTATCGTTTCCTTCATTTCTTTCTTATTTATTTCTGATATGATCTTTATGATTTCTTTCCTTTTGCTAACTTTGGGGATTTTTGTTCTTCTTTCTCTAAATGCTTTAGGTGCAAGGTTAGAATATTTATTCGAGATGTTTCCTGTTTCTTACGGTAGGGTTTTATTGCTATAAACGTCCCTCTTACAACTGCTTTTGGTGCATACCATAGGTTTTGGGTTGTCGTGTCTCCACTGTCATTTGTTTCTAGGTATTTTTTGATTTCCTCTTTGATTTCTTCAGTGACCATTTCATTATGAAGTAGTGTATTGTTTAGCCTCCAGCTGTTTTTATTTTTTACAGATCTTTCCCTGTAATTGATATCTAGTCTCATAGTGTTGTGGTCAGAAAAGATACTTGATACAATTTCAATTTTAATAAATTTGCCAAGGCTTGATTTGTGACCCAAGATATGATCTATCCTGGAGAATGTTCCATGAGCAGTTGTGAAAAATGTGTATTCTGTTGTTTTTGCATGGAATGTCCTATAAATATCAATTAAGTCCATCTTTTTTAATGTATCATTTAAAGCTTGTGTTTCCTTATTTATTTTCATTTTGGATGATATGTCCATTTGTGAAAGTGGGGTGTTAAAGTCCCCTACTATGAGTGTGTTACTGTCGATTTCCCCTTTCATGGCTGTTAGTACTTGCCTTATGTATTGAGGTGCTCCTATGTTGGGTGCAGAAATATTTACAATTGTTATATCTTCCTATTGGATTAATCCATTGATCATTATGTAGTGTCCTTCTTTGTCTCTTCTAATAGTCTTTATTTTAAAGTCTATTTTGTCTGATATGAGAATTGCTACTCCAGCTTTCTTTTGCTTTCCATTTGTGAAATATCTTTTTCCATCCCCTCACCTTCAGTCTGTATGTGTCTCTAGGTCTGAAGTGGGTCTCTTGTAGACAGCATATATATGGGTCTTTTTTTGTATCCATTCAGCCAGTCTGTGTCTTTTGGTGGGAGCATTTAATCCATTTACATTTAAGGTAATTATCGATATGTATGTTCCTGTTCCCATTTTCTTAATTGTTTTGGGTTTGTTATTATAGGTCTTTTCCATCTCTTGTGTTTCTTGCCTAGAGAAGTTCCTTTAGCATTTGTTGTAAAGCTGGTTTGGTGGTGCTGAACTCTCTCGGCTTTTGCATCTGTAAAGGTTTTAATTTCTCCGTCAAATCTGAATTACATCCTTGCTGGGTAGTGTAATCTTGGTTGTAGATTTTTCTCCTTCATCAGTTTGAATATGTCCTGCCAGTCCCTTCTGGCTTGCAGAGTTTCTGCTGAAAGATCAGCTGTTAACCTTATGGGGATTCCCTTGTGTGTTATTTGTTGTTTTTCCCTTGCTGCTTTTAATATGTTTTCTTTGTATTCAGTTTTTGACAGTTTGATTAATATGTCTTGGCGTGTTCCTCCTTGGATTTATGCTTTATGGGACTCTCTGTGCTTCCTGGACTTGATTACCTATTTCCTTTCCCATATTAGGGAAGTTTTCAACTATAATCTCTTCAAATATTTTCTCAGTCCCTTTCTTTTTCTCTTCTTCTTCTGGAACCCCTATAATTCGAATGTTGGTACATTTGATGTTGTCCCAGAGGTCTCTGAGACTGTCCTCAGTTGTTTTCATTCTTTTTTCTTTATTCTGCTCTGCAGTAGTTATTTCCAATATTCTATCTTCCAGGTCACTTATCGGTTCTTCTGCCTCAGTTATTCTGCTATTGATCCCTTCTAGAGTATTTTTAATTTCATTTATTGTGTTGCTCATCATTGCTTGTTTCATCTTTAGTTCTTCTAGGTCCTTGTTAAATGTTTCTTGCATTTTCTCTCTTCTATTTCCAATATTTTGGATCATCTTTACTATCACTATTCTGAATTCTTTTTCAGGTAGACTGCCTATTTCCTCTTCATTTGTTAGATCTGGTTGTTTTTTATCTTGCTCCTTCATCTGCTGTTTTTTTTTTTTTCTGTCTTCTCATTTTGCTTATCTTAATGTGTTTGGGGTCTCCTTTTTGCAGGCTGCAGGTTCATAGTTCCCATTGTTTTTGGTGTCTGTCCCCAGTGCCTAAAGTTGGTTTAGTGGGTTGTGTAGGCTTCCTGGTGTAAGGGACTAGTGCCTGTGTTCTGGTGGGTGAGGCTGGATCTTGTCTTTCTGGTGGACAGGTCCACGTTTGATGGTGTGTTTTTGGGTGTCTGTGGCCTTATTATGATTTTAGGCAGCCTCTCTGCTAATGGGTGGGGTTGTGTTCCTGTCTTGCTAGTTGTTGGCATAGGGTGTCTAGCACTTTAGCTTGCTGGTCGTTGAATGAAGCTGGGTGCTGGTGTTGAGATGCAGATCTCTGGGAGATTGTTACCATTTGATATTACGTGGAGCTGGGAGGTCTCTTGTTGACCAGTGTCCTGAAGTTGGCTGTCCCACCTCAGAGGCACAGCACTGACTCCTGGCTGCAGCACCAAGAACCTTTCATCCACACAGCTCAGAATAAAAGGGATAAAAAGTAGAAAGAAAGAAAGAAACAAAAAAAGAAAGATAGAGAATAAAATAAAATAAAATAAAGGTAAAATAAAGTTATTAAAATAAAAAAATAATTATTAAGAAAAAAAATTTTTTTAAGTTAAAAAAAAAAAAAGATGGCTAGAACCCTAGGACAAATGGTGAAAGCAAAGCTATACAGACAAAATATCACACAGAAGCATACACATACACACTTACAAAAAGAGTAAAAGGGGAAAAAATAATAAATCTTGCTCTCAAAGTCCACCTCCTCAATTTGGGATGATTTCATGTCTATTCAGGCATTCCACAGTTGCAGGATACATCAAGTTGATTGTGGAGATTTAATCTGCTGCTCCTGAGGCTGCTGGGAGAGATTTCCCTTTCTCTTCTTTGTTCTCACAGCTCCCAGGGCTCAGCTTTGGATTTGGTCCTGCCTCTGTGTGTAGGTCGCTGGTGGGCGTCTGTTCTTCGCTCAGACATGACGGGGTTAAAGGAGCCACTGATTCGGGGGCTCTGGCTCACTCAGGCCGAGGGGAGGGAGGGGTACGGATGCGGGGTGAGCCTGCAGCGGCAGAGGCCGGCGTGACATTGCACCAGCCTTAGGCGCTCCGTGCGTTCTCCCGGGGAAGTTGTCCCTGGATCCTGGGACCCTAGCAGTGGCGGGCTGCACAGGCTCCCCAGAAGGGAGGTGTGGAGAGTGACCTATGCTCGCACAGAGGCTTCTTGGTGGCGGCAGCAGCAGCCTTAGCATCTCCTGCACGTCTCTGGGGTCCGCGCTTTTATCCGCGGCTCGTGCCGGTCTCTGGAGCTCCTTTAAGCAGCGCTCTTAATCTCCTCTACTCGCGCACCAGGAAACAAAGAGGGAAGTAAAAGTCTCTTGCCTCTTCGGCAGGTCCAGACTTTTCCCCAGACTCCCTCCCAGCTAGCCATGGTGCACTATCCCCCTGCAGGCTGTGTTCATGCCGCCAACCCCAGTCCTCTCCCTGCGCTCAGACCGAAGCCTGAGCCTCAACTCCCAGCCCCGCCCACCCCAGCGGTTGAGCAGACAAGCCTCTCGGGCTGGTGAGTGCCAGTCGGCACCCATCCTTTGTGCGGGGATCTCTCCGCTTTGCCCTCCACACCCCTGTTGCTGTGCTCTCCGCGGTCCCGAAGATTTCCCCCTCCGTGCCACCAGTAGTCTCCGCCAGCGAAGGGGCTTCTTAGTGTGTGGAAACCTTTCCTCCTTCACGGCTCCCTCCCATTGGTACAGGTCCCGTCCCTATCCTTTTGTCTCTATTTATTCTTTTTTCTTTTGCCCTACCCAGGTACGTGTGGAGTTTCTTGCTTTTGGGAGGTCTGAGGTCTTCTGCCAGTGTTCAGTAGGTGTTCTGTAGGAGTTGTTCCACGTGTAGATGCATTTCTGGTTTATTTGTGGGGAGGAAGGTGATCTCTGCATCTTACTCTTCCGCCATCTTCCCCCTCTCCCCCTCATTGTAGTTCTGATTTGCATTTCCCTAATAATTAGCAATATTGAGTATTTTTTCATGTGCCTATTGGCCATCTGTATGTCTTCTTTGGAGAAATGTCTATATAGGTCTTCTTCCCAGTTTTTGCTTGGGTCGTTTATTTGATATTAAGCTGTATGAGTGGCTTGTATATTTTGGAAAGTAATCTTTGTCAGTAGCATCATTTGCAAATATTTTCAAATATTTGCAAAAAACTTTTCAAATTTAACTTCTGTTTTAATTTAATTTTTGGTTCTGAAGCATCTTATCTAATTTTGCATTAATATTAAGTTTTACATTTGATGATATTACTTTTACCTGTTAAAGATGTTTATTTGACATATAATGTAATATGTTCCAATAAGTACTGTCCCACTTAAATACAGTAATAGCGGTAACTAAGCGTAAGAAGGCAACTACACTAAAATTTTCTACTTGTTAAATAATAATGAAGCCTTGTCACTAAAATGAAATTTATCGTATCAATGACTATGCTTTCCAAATTAATGTTTTGTAGTAACATAGGAGACAATTAAGACAAATACTCTAGAAAACCTGAAATGCTATAAGGCTGAGAAAACATACACTTGTTTAGTATACCTGAAGGTCAAGAGAAGTAAGTTTATTCACACACTAATAAACTCACTTGATTCACAAAAAATGAGATGTTATCTTCTAGAATAAGAAGAAAATAGACAACAAATTAGTAAGAATAGCGAGACATACATAATTTTTGTTTATAATATTTGAAGTCATATAAAATATTAAAATAATATAAAGGAATGAAAATCCACTACAAATCTTATCTGAACTTCATCTTAGATATACATGCTGTAAGGAATGTGTTTGACTTAGGTAAAATTCTTGACAACCTGTAGGGTATATTAATACAGTTCAATTTGGAAGATAAGAATAAATTAATGATAATGAGAGATATGGAAGCAATTTATCAGAAATCCCAGTGTTCTTTACCAGCAAAAGTCATTTCTAGATATGGACCACGGCAAATGAGATTTTAAGGTAACCTACTGTCAGATGAAGACTTGCATTAGATTTCTTTAGGTCAAAGGAGACGAGAATTCCCCTGTTTGGTATATAAAGAATGGAAATTACTTTGAAGAACTCAATTTTTTGTTTATGAAAAAGAGATTTATGAAATATTTAGTAAAATAATTGAACCAAGACTAAACTTTATAGTTAATGACCTTATCTTTGCAGATAATCTATAGATGAGATAAAATTTAGAACTTGCCAAAACTATGAAATGGTAGGATTTCTTCATGCCATTTAATCTATGGAAATTCAAACTAATGTCTCATATTAAATGTTTCCAGTGTTTTCTAAAGTTCAAAGTATCATACTCAAGAATTTTAAAATAGTTATATCAAGGATGCATGAGAGTAGCTGGATAATTTCATTTTTTCACCCATAGTCAAATACGGTGCTAAAATTTCAGAAATGGAGGAGACCATAGTGGGCATTTCAACAGCTAATTTTACAGACAAGAAAATTGAGGCCCAGAGAAGTTAACTAATGTTTGTGTTAGTTGGCCGTGTCCTCAGCAGATTGTCTATTGCTGATAGTGACTCTCTTCCTTTTTATCACAAGTGCATATCACTTACCTATGATTAAAAAAAAAAAAAAAAACTCCCCCTGGATAAGAGCTACTAAACAATTCTAATTACCAGTGGAACAAAAGTTTGCTGCATAGTCTGTTGTACCCCGTGGCTATGCTTGTGCCAGTTTCTTACCTAATGCACAGAAGATGGAGAATGGCTTTCCCTTCCAACTCCTGGGTGTGTTCCCATGCCAACATTATTGTCTAACTTGACTATTCCGTGTAGGTTTTCAATTAAGTTCGAGATCTGCAAGGATATAGATTTAAGGAATGAAGAATACAGGTGAAACTTCTAGGTATTTAAGATTTCATAATAGCTAAATAGTTTAGAACAAGGATAAAAATGAAATGGTGTATGCAAGTAAGAACTAAGAAGAAATTAGTTTGGAAACACTGAAGATATCCAACAAAAACACTATTTAGTTGGTTATCAACTACCTAGGTCAGAAGCACTGTGGAAAGTGCTGATCCCAATAGACGAGAAGATAAGAAAACTCAGGCCACATTTTAGGTCCTCGCAGCCATTTAAGTCAAGATTTATAGAGCCATTAGTTTTGAATAGGGGTTTCTCTTAAGGAATTTAGAATTAGGTAGGCCTGGATTCAAATCCCTTGTCTCCCTTTATCATTTGTGAAACCTCAGACAATATATTTTATAAATCCTGGGATTTAAAAAGAATGCTTGCATAATTATGAAATACTTCAAATACAACAGTACATAATATAATATAGCAAATACTCATGTCCTTTCCCTTCATGTTTGACAAAAGTTAAAGTTCTTTTTGAATTTTTGATTGATTTATTTATAATGAATAAAAATTCTCCCCCATCCCATTTATGTCTTGCCTTCCACAGAAATAAAATGCCCTGGAATTGGTCTATATCCATAACATGTATGCAGTTATACAATTTTTTACTGTAGTAAAAAACACAACATAAAATTTATCATCTTAACCATTTTATTTTATTTTTTTAAATTAATTTTTATTGGCGTATGGTTGCTTTACAATGTTGTGTTAGCCTCCACTACACAACAAAATGAATAAGCCATATACATACAGATATTCCCTCCCTTTTGGGCTTCCCTCCCATCTAGGTTACCACAGTGCATTAGGTAGAGTTCCCTGTGCTATACAGTATGTTCCCATCAGTTGTCTACTTTATACATAGTATCAATAATATATATGTGTCAATCCCAGTCTCGCAATTCCTCCCACCCCACCCCTTTCCCCCTTGGTATGCATACATTTGTCCTCTATGTCTGTGTCTCTATTTCTGCTTTGCATATAAGGTCATCTATGCCATTTTTCTAGGTTCCACATATATGCGTTATTATATGATATTTGCTTTTCTCTCTTTTGACTTACTTCACTCTGTATGACATTCTCTAGGTCCATCCATGTCTCTACAAATGACCCAATTTCATTATTTTTTATGGCTGAGTCATCTTAACCATTTTAATGTGTACAGTTTAATAGTGTTAAGTATATCCACATTGTTATGAAACAGATCTCTAAAATTTTTCATCTTGCAAATCTGAAACTCTTTACCCATTTTATCATGTAAGATAAGCTTCCAACTCTTAGTTTTGTATATGAATGTCCAGTTTTTCCCAACATTATTTGTTGAAGAGGCTGTCTTTTTCCCCATTGAGTGGTCTTGACATCCTTGGTGAGATCATTTGACCATATAAGTTAGGGTTTATTTCTGGGCTCTGTATTCTATTCCATTGGTCTATTTATCTGTCTTTATTCCAACACCACACTGTTTTGATTACTATAGTTTAGTAATATATTCTGAAATCAAAAAGTGTGTCTTTCAACTTTGTTATTCTTTTTCAAATTATTTTGGCTATTTGGAGTCCCTTGAGATTCCATATTAAGTTTGAGATTTTTTAAATTTCTGTAAAAAATGCCATTGGGATATTGAAAAGGATTGCATTGAATCTGTACATTGCT
The DNA here is from genome assembly GCF_949774975.1 of Lagenorhynchus albirostris. Taxonomy (NCBI): domain Eukaryota; kingdom Metazoa; phylum Chordata; class Mammalia; order Artiodactyla; family Delphinidae; genus Lagenorhynchus; species Lagenorhynchus albirostris. Next base: position 49,390,657 of record NC_083116.1, read on the forward strand.
TTGGGTAGTATGGATATTTTAACATTATTTCTTCCAATCCATGCACATGAGATAGCTTTCTATTTATTTTTGTCTTCTTTAATTTCTTTCAGCATTGTTTTGAGGTTTTCAGTGTACAAGTCTTTCACCCCCTTGGTTAGATTTATTCCTAAGTATTTTATTCTTTTTGATGCTGTTATGAGTGGAATTTTCTTAATTTCTTTTTTGGATAGTTAAATGATAGTGTGCAAAAACATAACTGATTTTCATATGTTGATTTTGTATCCTACAGCTATGCTGAATTTGTTTATTAGTTCTAACTGTTTTTTTGTGGAGTCTTTAGGGTTTTCTACATATAAAATCATGTCTACAAACAGGGATAATTTTACTTCTTTTCAGATTTGGATGTCTTTTATTTCTTTTCTTGCCTAATCACTCTGGTTAGGACTACCAGTACTATGTTCAATAGAAGTGGCAAGAGTCAGCATCCTTGCCTTGTTCCAGATCTTAGAGGAAAAGCTTTAAGTTTCTCACTACTGAGTATATTAGCTGTGGGATTTTCATATATGGCCCTTATTGTGTTGAGGTAAGTTCCTTCTATACTTAAATTGTTGACAGTTTTTATCATGAAAGGATGTTAAATTTTTTCAGATGCTTTTTCTGCATCTATTGAGATGATCATATGATTTTGTCTATAATTCTGTTAATGATAGATAAAATATCACAATGATTGATTTGTGTATATTGAAACATCCTTAAATCCCAGGATAAATCCCTTTTGGTCATGGTGTATGATCATTTTAATGTACTGTTTGCTAATATTTTGTTGAAGATTTTTGCATCCATGTTCATCAGAGATATTGGTCTGTAGTTTTCTTGTGGTATCTCTGCCTAGTTTGGTATCAGGGTGATGCTGGCCTCATAAAATGACTTTGGAAGTGTTCCCTTATCTTCTATTTTTTGGAAGAGTATAAGGATTGGTATTAACTATTTGAATATTCGGTAGAATTCACCTGTTAAGGCATCCAGTCCTGGGTTTTTCTTTGTTGGGAGGTTTTTGATTATTGACTCAATCTCCTTATTTTTTATTGGTCTGTTTGGGCTTTCTGTTCCTTCTTGATTCAAACTTTATATGTTGTATATGTCTAGTACTTTATCCATTTTTTTCTAGGTTGTCTAATTTGTTGGCATACAATTACTAATAATAGTCCTTTTTGATCGTTTTTATTTCTATGCCATCAGTTGCAATGTTTGTAAAAGTTGTAAAGCATATAGCTTCTTAGCCCACCAATTTGCTGATGTCACCTTGTATTTACACATCATATATGTATATATGTATATGTATATATATATATTTAGTATTGTTTTTTATTTTGCATTTTACATAAATGTTATATCACACACACACAGATATCCTTCTGAAACATGCTTTTAAAACACATAATGTTTTTGAGATTTATCCATGTAAAATATATAGCTCTAGTTCATTTATTTTTTATTGTTTCATAGTATTCCATTATATGAATATGCAGCTATTTATTCAACCATCTTCCTGTTGATGGACATTTGTTTCCTGTCTGTCACTATTACAAACAATATTACAATGAGAATGGTTCACATTTGTGACAGTTCTCTAGGTTATACACCAAAAAGTAGAATTGCAGAGTCATGCATACATGCCTTCAAATATAGTAGATGTTCCCAAATTTCTCCCCCACAAGGAATACAATTTACACACCTGGGAGCAGAGTATGATAATTCCTCTTCTTCCACATCCTTACTAATTGGTATTTTGCATTCAATTGTTACGAATTTGAGGAGTATAATATGGTATCTTAATTTGCATTCACATCATTAATAATGAGATTGAGCCCATGTTACCTGGCTATTAGTATTTCCTATTCTATAAAATTCCTGGTATCACAAATTTTATAAGTATGAAGTTTAGGGTTATATTTTCTCACTTAAAAGGTTATATCAGTGCTGTATGAGATGATATATATGTAACCCAAATATCTACAGGTTCTCCAATTTTCAGGATTCACTCTTTTTTTTTTTTTCCTTTCCTTTCCTTTTCTTTCCTGCCCAGGCAAATTAACTTTATTCTCACATTTCTTATATTGTTGGACTATCATCTAGTGCCACAATATTTCTAAGGATTCCTGAGAAGAGCGCATATGTGTGTGTGTGTGTGTGTGTGTGTGTGTGTGTGTGTGTGTGTATGTCTGTGTGTGAGGTTTATATATGTGGAATAGTGTTCTGTTACTCTCTCCAAATTATTAATGAAAATTTGTTTCCAGATTCCTGGTGTCATTTTGCCTCCTGTATCTGCTACACAGTGTCTGGTCTATATCATTCTAATTATGGAAATTAATCTAATTAATCTCTTCTTTATTCTTAAAAGTGAGTTTATCAAAAGGCTGTTGTGTATTACCAAAATGTATGGGATGATTTGAAGAAATGATAGGTAATTTTGGCCCAAAAGAGAAAATATCTAATGAAAGTTAGATATCACTGTTCCAAAAATTTTAGTGGCAGTTTCCTTCAACTGGGAAATGTAATGTACCTGCCCTTAGGTACAGGTCTGCTGACATTTTGCTAGACCCTGGAGCCACCTCTCACCTTCTTCTTTGATTATTCCTCTGATATTCTTTGAGTTTCACTTTCAACTTTCTGAAAACAAATCCCAAATTATTGCTCTGCAGTGCACAGACTATATATTTGTTTGTGTCTGAAAACTCTCAGATTATTGTGGGAGGAATAGTCTGGGTCAGGAACGGCTTAGGTTTCAACTGAAAGGGCCAATCATGAAGTTTTCTTAAAGCAAAATGTACAATCCAACCTGAATATATGCAGCCCCAAATCTCTGACACATTCAAAAAGTACTGGAAAAAACCAAAGAGATATAATATTTATTTGTACTAGAGGACTAAACCAGTACAGTAAGGCAAGAATAAGTATTACAAAGCATAAAGATGCATAAAGAGTAAAACTATCTATTAACAGACATTATGATTTTAATGTAAAAGTTCTATTAAAATATAATGTTTAAAGTTAAAAACATGACTCATGTAAATAATAAATACAAGTCAAACATTTATTCAACTCATTAATTAAAGAGGGATCCAGTAAGATGTTAACAGTGGTGCAAAAGGAAAAATGAGGAACAAAAATTTATATAATCAAAGTCCTGCTAAGACAAATTTGCTAATAAATGCAAAACAGTTAATATCCTACATAAAAATAAACTGTGTTTATCTTTTCTACTGGTTAGAAATCAATTTCATCTTGCTGGATAAAATTAATGTGCATGCCATGAACAGGAATCATTTATGTTGCCGTCTGACAAGAATTATTTTAATTGTTATTATTTTTTCTACAAGGTAACTTCTACCTCTACAGAGATATAAAATAACTTAATGAATAGAATCAGTCAGAGGTACAGGCATACCTCATTTTATTGTGCTTTACTTTATTGCGCTTCACAGATACTACACTTTTTACAAACTGAAGTTTTCTGGCAACCCTGTACACAGTTGAGCAAGTCTATTGGTGCCTTTTTTCCATCACCATTTGCTCATTTCACGTCTCAGTGTCACAATTTGATAATTCTTGCAACATTTCAATCATTATATTAATATGTTTATATAATAAATTATATAATATAAATATAATATTCAGTATAATATTCAATATAAATATATATTAATATTATCATATTTGTTATGGTGATCTGCATTGATGTTACTATTGTAATTGTTTTGGGGTGCCATGAACTGTATTCATATAAGATGGCAAATTTTTATTTATTTATTTATTTATTTTTGCTGTACGCGGGCCTCTCACTGTTGTGGCCTTTCCCGTTGCGGAGCGCAGGCTCCGGACGCGCAGGCTCAGAGGCCATGGCTCACGGGCCCAGCCACTCTGCGGCATGTGGGATCTTCCCAGACCGGGGCATGAACCCGTGTCCCCTGCATCGGCAGGCAGACTCTCAACCACTGCGCCACCAGGGAAGCCCTAAGATGGCAAATTTAATTGATAAATGTGTGTTCTGACTGCTACACCGAATGGCCTTTCCCCCAATTCTCTTCCTCTCCTCAGGCCTCCCTATTCCCTGAGACACAACAATATTGAAATTAGGCCAGTTAATAACCCCACAATGGCCTTTAAGTGCTCAAGTGAAAGGAAGAGTCACATGTCTGTCACTTTAAATCGAAAGCTAGAATGATTAAGCTTAGTGAGGAAGGCATGTAAAAAGCCAAGATAGGCCAAAAGCTCAGCCTCCTGAACCAAACAGTTAGCCAAGTTGTGAATGCAAAGGAAAAGTTCTTGAAGGAAATTTAAAGTGCTACTCTAGTGAGCACAGGAATGATAAGAAAGTGAAACGGGCTTATTGGCGATATGGAGAAAGATTTAATGGTTTAGATAGAAGATCAAACCAGCCACAACATTCCCTTAATCAAAGCCTAATCCAAAGGAAGTCCCTAACTCCCTTCAATTCTATGAAGGCTGAGAGAGGTGAGGAAACTGCAGAAGAAAAGTTTGAAGCTAGTAGACATTTGCTCATGCGATTTAAGGAAAGAAGCTATCTCCATAACGTAACAGTACAAGGAAAAATAACAGATCCTGATGTTGAAGATGCAGCAAGTTTTCCAGAAGATCTAGCTGAGATAATTAGTGAAGTTGGCTACACTACACAACAGATTTTCAATGTAGATGAAAGAGCCTTCTATCGGAAATAGATATCATCTAAGACTTTCATAGCTAGAGAGAAGTCAATGCCTGGCTTCAAAGCTTCAAAGGACAGGCTGACTCTCTTGTTAGGGGCTAATGCAGCTGGTGACTTTAGTTGAAGCCAGTGTTAATTTACCATTCTGAAAATCCTAGGGCCCTTAAGAATTGTGCTAAATCTACTACTCTGCCTATACTCTATAAATGGAACAACAGAGCCTGGATGACAGCACATCTGTTTATAACATGGTTTACTGACTAATTTAAGCCCACAGTTGAGATCTGCTCAGACAAAAAAAAATTCCTTTCAAAGTATTACTGCTCATTGATAATACATGTGGTTTCCCAAGATCTCTGATGGGAATGGGCAAGGACATTAATGTTATTTTCATGCCTGCTAACACAATATCCATTCTGCATCCTATGGATGAAGGAGTAATTTTGGCTTTCTTATTATTTAAGAAATACATTTCATAAGGCTATAGCTGCCATAGATGGTGAATCTTCTGATGGATCTGGGCAAAGTAAATTGAAAACCTTCTGGAAAGGATTCACCATCGTAGATGCCATTAAGAACATTCATGATTCATGGGAAGAGGTCAAAATATCAATGTTCATAGGAGTTTGGAAGAAGTTGATTCCATCCCTCATGGATGACTTGGAGGGGTTCAAGACTTCAGTGGAGAAAGTAACTGCAGATGTGGTGGAAATAGCAAGAGAACTAGAATTAGAAGTGGAGCCTGAAGATGTGACTGAATTGCTGCAATCTCATGATAAAATTTGAAAGGATAAGGAGTTGGTTCATATGGATGAGCAAAGAAAGTGGTTTCTTGAGATGGAAACTACTCCTGGTGAAAGTGCTGTGGAGATTTTCGAATGACAGCAAAGGATTTAGAATATCACTTAAACTTAGTTGATAAAGCAGCCGCAGGGTTTGAGAGGGTGGACTTCAATTTTGAAAGAAGTTCTTCTGTGGGTAAAGTGCTGTCAAATAGCACTGCATGCTACAGAGGAATCATTCATGAAAAGAAGAGTCAATTGATATGGCAAACTTTATTGTTGTCTTATATATAAATAATTTGCCCCAGCCACCCTAACCTTCAGCAACCACCACCCTGATCAGTCAGCAGCCATCAGCATCGAGGCAAGACCCTCTACCAGCAAAAAGATTACAACTTGCTGGAGGCTTAGATTATGGTTAGCATTTTTTATCAATAAAGTATTTTTTAATTAAGGTGTACATTTTTTAAACATAATTCTGTTGTACACTTAATAGAGTATATCATAGTATAAACATAACTTTTACAGTCACTGGGAAACCAAAAAATTCGTGTGACTTGTTTTATTGAGATACTCACTGTATTGCTGAGGTCTGGAGCTGAATCTGCAGTGCCTCTGAGGTCTGCCTGTACACTCACTTTAAACAGATAATCCCCAGAGGTTCTGCTAGACCAGGAATCTGCAAACTCTAGCCCTTTGACCAAATCTGTTTTTATAAGTAAAGTTTTATTGTTACACAGCCATAATCTGTGTTGTCCATAGTTGCTTTTGGAATACAGTGACATAGTTTGGTAGTTGTCACAGAGATTGTATGGCCCCAAACCTAAAATATTTACTACTTTACCTTTTACAGAAAAAAATTGCTGAGCCCTGCACAGGACATTACACAGAACTCCATTGAAAAGACACCAAGTAATCTCTTTTGCCCATTTCCAAAATTTGGATGAATGTTTTTTAAAATCCTATGGATACTGAAATAGAGTGAAATTAGCAATCTTACAGCATACCAGTCAAAATTGAAAAAGTGTATGTCTATATAGTAGCATAATAGAATTGGAAAATAAATATTAGGGACAGGAGGGTGAGTGTGGCTATAAAGGGGTAGCACAAGGGAGCCTTATGGTGATGGAACAGTTCTAGATCTTGACAGAGTTTATGGTTGCATGAATCAACACGTGATAAACCTGCATAGAACTACACACACGTACAAGTGCATGTAAAACTAGTGAAATCTTAATAAGCTCTGTGGATTATACCAATGTCACTTTCCTGGTTTTGATATTATTCTGCTATCATTATGCAAGATGTCACTATTGGGGGAAACTGGGAGAAGTGTACACAACTTCATGCATTTGTTTGAAAAGTCCTGTAAATCTATATTTCAAAGTAAAAACTATATGCTCACAAAAATCATAGTTTTCACAAAAAGAATTGTTCTCTTAGAATGTTCATAGCAGCTTTATTAGCAATAGCCAAAAATTGGAAACAACTCAAATATCCATCATCAGGAGAATGGATAAAGTATTATAGTATATTCATATAATGGAATACTACTCAACAATGAAAAGAAATGAACTTCTGATACATGGAAAAACATCAGTGAATCACACAGATATTATGTTGGGGAAGAAGCTGAACTCAAATGCATCCATACTATATGATTCTATATATGATTTATGTAGTTCTAAAACAGGTTAAAAAATATAAAAAATGACATATGGTTGTCTTTAAGTGAAGGTGGTGTGGTGGGATTGACTTAGAAGGAGCATAAGGAAACTCCCTCAGAATATAGAAATATTCTGTATCTTGTTAAAGAGTAGGTTACACAAATGTAAATTTTACACACACATTCAAAAACAAGTATTAGATTAAAGTTAATAATTTTGCATTGTTGGTGGTATATTTTAGACTTGAGCTAATGAATAGATATTTTGAGCATAATGGAACCAGTGTTTTCACAGTAGAGAACAGAGGTACTAATATGCAAAGGGGGGATATTAGGACATACCTTGTAGTTTCTGATTGGCTTTCTGTATATTAGTGGATATATACCTCTGTTACCTCTATGGGCCTGGAAGCAATTCCACACCAATAGCAATGAGCACAACTAGGACCCAGATCTTTATTTATAAATTCCAGAAAATACAAGATGACCCTGGAATATCTCATTGTTCCAGAAAGTAAGGAAGTACCCAAAGAATGATGGAGACAATTCAGAATGACACTGAAGCTAGCTGGAAGTTTTTTCACTGGACAAATCTAGAATGATTTGAAAATCAAAAGTAATAATGAGATTACTAGTTTCTATCCCATTTAATAAAATAAGAATCTATGAATAAATACTGATAAAAATTAATCAGTTATTTAATAAGCCAGTGAGTGAGAAGGAAAAGCTCTTTCTTACAGTAGAATGCCATTAGAAAGAATGATTGAGTGAGGAACTCATCAATAAATGCTAAAATTACTGGGCAAAAGTTTGATGAAGAACAGGATATTTGCATAATTTCAACACATCTTTCCACAAATCATTAATTTTAAGTGAAAGAATAGTAAATTTATAGTGGAGAAACTTGGCATTCATTAAGTTAACTAAGTGATCAAAGTTATTATCACCAATTATGGAGCATATCAACATCGTGTACCTCCTGACATGATGTGCTGAGAAGGGTGTATCACCTCTGCAGTATTTCTTCCAAAGTACATAACTTGAATATATTCATGAGGACACATCCAACACAGCCCAATTTAGGAATATCCTACAAAATAATTGTCCCGTACTATTAAAAAATGTCAAGGTCAACAAAGATAAAGAAATACTGTGAGACTGTTTTAAATGAAAGGATCCATGACAAATAAATATACTGTTTGATCTTAATTGGATCCTGGAGTAGGAAAATTAGATATGAATATATAAATGTTCCTGGGACAATTGACATAATATGTTATAGTTATGGACAAGAATGATTGTGTTTTTAGGAAAAACATACTAAAATGTTTGGGGACAAAATAGTACAACATATCCATAGTGACTCCAACTTGCTCTCAAACAGTTAAAAAACTAACCAACTTGGGCTTCCCTGGTGGCGCAGTAGTTGAGAGTCCGCCCGCCGATGCAGGGGACACGGCTTCGTGCCCCGGTCCGGGAAGATCCCACATGCCGCGGAGCGGCTGGGCCCGTGAGCCATGGCCGCTGGGCCTGTGCGTCCGGAGCCTGTGCTCCGCAACGGGAGAGGCCACAACAGTGAGAGGCCCGCATACCGCAAAAAATAAAAAACAAAACAAAACAAAAAAAAACTAACTAACTAACTAAATGTGTGTGTGTGTGTGTGTGTGTGTAGGAGTATGTGTGTGTGTGTGTATGTGTGTGTGTGTAGGAGGAGGGAGAGAGAGATTGTAAACAATCAGTGAATCTGGATAAAGAATATACAGGACTTCCTAAATACTATGTTCAATGCTTTTCTTTAAGTGTGAAATTATATAAAAATAAACAGTTACAAAAATACAATGTTTGCTTAGCTGTTCACAGATCATTTTTTTAAGGCATCAAACCCGTACCAATAGTTTGCAAATGGAAGAATGGGGAGAGTAGACACTGATTTCCTTCTGCCAGACAAAACCTGAGGCATTCTGATGTTTTTTCCTGATACATACATAAGGGATTTTGCACATAATAAGCACTTGAGTACATGTCAGCTATTGATATTATTATGGATCTTTAGCTACCAGATTTCTTTTCTGCTCTCATACAGTGGGCTGAAGTAAGTACTCTTTGCCTCCAGGCTCCTCATTTATCTCCTATGGAGAGTTATATGGTCTTCTTAAATTGTATCATCTCAGTGCTCCTGTTTGCTGAATAACAAACTGCCTCAAACTTAATGATATAAAACAATAAACATTTTATGTTCGTGGACACTAGTGGGTCAGGAATTAGGAAAGGACTAAAGACAAGGGAGAACAGCTTGTCTCTGCTGTATAATATGCGGGACCTCAAGTGGGAAGACTGACAGGCTGGCTGTGACTTGACATTGGGGACTGGGATCATTTGAGGGCTATTCACTCACATGTCGTGCACTGATGTGGAGGGCTTGGAAGATTGAGACGGTCCATGGGTGCACCTACGTGTGGCCTGTGTGGCTTGGTTTCCTCCCACAGTGGAGGACTCTGGGTAGTCAGACTTTATTTATGGTGGCTCAGGACTCCAGGCAGCAGTCTTCTGAGAACAAGGCAGAGGCTGCACTGCCTTTTCTGACCTTGCCTCAGAAGTCATGCAGGTCCTCTTCTGCAACATTCTTTTGATTACAAGAAAGTCAAAAGCCCACCTAGATTCAAGGGCAGTGTACATAGACCCCATCTCTCAATAGGTGGAGAATCAAATTTATACTGCAGAAAAGCAGGTGGGATGGGAATTATTGTTGCAGCCATTTTGGGAAAATACAGTCTATCACACCAAGTCTTTTTCATTTCAAGGAACCACTCATCTGCCTTTGACCCTTTACCTTTCTCATCATTTCCAACGATTTCCCCTTTAATTTTACAGAAAGAGTCCAGAAAAGCTGTTCTCTAAAAACTCACTGTACAATATCAATTGTAACTATATCAATCCTACAAAAATCAATCTCCAAAAATTTGGAAACAGAGTGTGACCAAAAGAATGTAGATATATTGAATGTATTATAGATGCATTCTTTTAAATTGGAAATATATTCCCATTCTACTGATATAAGAATCTCTGGGATGGGACTTGTGAATCTATCATTTAAAAGCCTTTCTAGCATCACCTGGGATCTTATTAGAAATGCAGAATCAGAATCTGCATTTTAACAAGATCCCCAGGAAATGGGTATGCACTTGAAAATTTGGGACTCTCGGCTTAATTCTGACGATCTTCCAGGTGTGGAAGCCAATTTCTTTAAAAGCAGTGTTTATCAGAATGTGGTTGACCAAGACCACCTGCAGCAGAATCATTTACTGAAGCTCTAGAAGTTGAGAACATGGAAACTGCATTTTATTAAAGTGCTCTCCCCCCCACCCCAAGTGATTCTTATGCTAACTGAGGTTGGAGAACCACTTCTCTTAAGCAGTGTTCTTGGCGTGGACATCACACCAGCAGCATTAGTATCACCTAGGAACTTAGAAATGCACATTCTCGGACTTCCCTGGTGGCGCAGTGGTTAAGAATCCACCTGCCAAGGCAGGGGACATGGGTTCGAGCCCTGGTCCAGGAAGGTCCCACATGCCGCGGAGCAACTGAGCCCGTGCGCCACAACTACTGAGCCTGCGCTCTAGAGCCCGCGAGCCACAACGACTGAGCCCTGTGCTACAACTCTGAATCCCGCATGCCTAGAGCCAACGCTCCGCAACAAGAGAAGCCACAGCAATGAGAAGCCCGCGCACCGCAACGAAGAGTAGCCCCCGCTCGCCGCAACTAGATAAAGCCTGCGCGCAGCAACAAAGACCCGATGCAGCCAAAAATAAATAAAATAAATTTATTTAAAAAAAAAAAAAAAAAAAGAAATGCACATTCTCTTTTAAAAAATTTTATTGAAGTACAGTTGATTTACAATGCTGTGTTAATTTCTGCTGTACAGCAAAGTGATTCAGTTATAAATACATATACATTCTTTTTCATACTTTTCCATTATGGTTTCTCACAGGATATTGAATCTAGTTCCCTGTGCTATACAGTAGAACTTTGTTGTTTATCCATTCTCTATATAATAGTTTGCATCTGCTACTCCCAAACTCCCAGTCCATCCCTCCCCTACCCCTGACCCGCTTGGCAACCACAGGTCTGTTCTCTATGTCTGTGAGTCTGTTTCTGTTTCATAGGTATGTTCATTTGTGTTGTATTTTAGATTCCACATATAAGTGATACTATATGGTATTTGTCTTTCTCTGTCTGACTTACTTCGCTTAGTATGCTAATCTCTAGGTCCATCCATGTTGCTGCAACTGACATGAAATGCACAATCTTGGGTGCTATTCCAGACCCACTGGATCCGAAACTCTAGGGGTGGGGCTCGGCAATCTGTGTTTTAGCAAGCCCACTGGATGAATCTCATGCACTCTAATCTGAGAACTACCAAGTCTAGGCAAAGTACCCAGAAATAGCTAACATCAGATTATTAACTTACCAGACCCAGGTTTGTGTTGCTGACACTAAAGGATTTCACTCAGTTTTCCAAACCTTGTTCATTACTTTAGCTAAAAATTATGAAAAATTATTTTATATCATGTCAGTGCTTTTATAGGGAAACATATCTATTGTCATTTTTACATTTTGGCCAAGTGCTTTCATTTAAATTTCCAGGTACAGCTTTGGTGTTTCCAATTTGTCACATGCACTTCATCAATATTAAATAGCATAGAATATTGCACGTAGCCCATTTCTTTCATACCATTTACCATTACAGATGAGTGACAAGTATAGCCCTTTCAAATCATATGCAAGTGACTGGTAGCCCACCTGTATCTGTTGTCTACCAACTATTTAGTTGTCACGGGTATAACAGCATGTCTGATGGCCCGAATAGACCCAGTATTAATGAAAAGGAACACCTGGGCAGAACAGAGTCTCTGACTCTTGCCCCATAAGTTGAAACAGCTGTGATGTACAGCCTGCCAAGAAAAGGTCAAGAAGGGCAAGCAAGCTTTGTAAGAAAGAAAAAAATAAAAAGAGGACACAACTTATGCTCCTCTAAGTAAGCTGGTCCCACTGGATATGGAGAATGACTGTAAAAAGGCCCAAGAGGTGTCTCTGGGGAGTTGGTTTAAAAAGAAATGCAACACTCTGAAGACATGAAATACATTTTTGAGGAGAGGAGATCCTGCCTCTGTCCCCACTGCATATGTAGCTATGACATCATTATAATACTTGTGGTATACCACATTTCAAGGTTTTATAGAATTGTCACTGTCCTGCATTACAGTGTATATAGATAACCAGCTGTGCGTTTGCTGTGTGGCTGATAGCTGGTATTGTATGCAAAGTTCTGCATGATGGATATGTCTCGGATGAAATACATTATTTGGAGATTTGATAGAAAACTGAGTTGCAGCAGTGTGAGATGGTCTAGATATGGTTGTTACATCAAAATGAAAGGGATGGTAAGATATCCATTTTGTAAAAGTAGATGTATGTGCACTGAAAACAGACTGGAAGGAAATATAGCCAGATGTGAGTAATAGTTATGTCTGGGTGGTCAGATTACGTTAATTTAATCTCTCTACTTGTCTGCTTTTCCAAGTTATCTATAATAAAAATGTATGACTAGGTGTTACTTTTACAGTATAATTTTATAAGATGACTTAGTTTTGCTTAATGAAAAAGGGCACTGAAAAGGTATACATTTCACTACTGCTAAATCAGATGCAGTGCCTTCTCTGGTGTAGTGTGGTCTTGGACCAGTAGCAACAACATCACTTGGAATGTTAGAAATGCACCCAAGTCCTACTGAATCAGAATCTTCAATTTTACGAGATTCCCAGGTGATGACTGTGCACAAAAATTTTGGAGAAGCATTGCGGTAGTGCATTAGTCTCATTAGCCTTAGGAGAGAGAAACATCCATGCTAAAATGTTAAATTCCTATATCAGGTATTGCATTCAGATAGACTCTACTGAAAGTAGAATTTTCAAATTGAGTCAGGCTACTTAATTTAAATGTTACATATGCATAAGATGTATAGGTAAAGAAATTAAAGAATCTATAGTAGAGAAAATTTATTAAGGAGGGAAAATGAGACCAAATGCAGCTTATTTCTCATTTGGTTTTCTTTCTCACTAACATCACTTTGTATTGCAATGGTTCAGCACCTGGAGATAAAGTTTGCTGCCAACCAAAAGTAATAGTAAGCTTATGTAAACGTCAGGAATTCCCATAGTGCCCTCCTTTCTGCAGTTTCAGGGAAAATATCTTGTGCAAAAGCTTGGATTGTAATTATTACAGCTGGTGGGTTTTTCTAATGCCACAGCCATTCAAGAATCATTTATAATTGGTAATGTACTTATTACCAAAGTGTGAAGCACAGCAAGTCCAGACTCCTGTTTTTTTGGTACGATTTACGCCTCTATTCTTTCTCTTTTTACGCTCTTCTGTAAGCTCTTATCAAATGTAATGTATTTCATTTTTTCTGAATATTTCCGAATATATTATTTAGTAAACACTTCAGAATCCAAATAGGTGATAGAATATATATGCAGTTTTAAAGATCCCAGTTTACAAATGCATCCAGTATTTACATAGGTTGTTAGAAAAGAAAGGTGTATTGCTACTTCTGACTTTTTTAGTAGATAGTTACTTATACTGCTTCCTCTCCTGCATCCCCCATTCTGTGTGTGAGTGTGTTTCTGTGTTTGACTAATGAGAGAAACAGAAGGAAAGCAGCATGATGTGTAGCCTAATACAGTGTTTCTCCAATTTAATGTGAAAGTGAAGCACCTGGGAATTGTGTTAAAGTGCAGATCTGGAATATTTCCTTAGCAAGATCAGAGAGGAAAGAACCCAGACTTCAGAGGCAAAAAAAGACCAAAAAACAAAAAAAACCTCAAAAAACAAAAACCCCACAAAACTTAGCCCAGATAATTGATCTTGTGTAAGTTACTTCAATTCTACGATTACTTTAACTTGGATTTCATCATCTGTAAAACGGGGCTAAAAATTGTGAGGATTCAATAAACAAAATAACACTTATAAAGCACCTGACACATAGGAGAAACTCAACAGATAGTAGTCATTGTATTATTGCCATTAGATGAATGGTCTGGCATTTCCAAAAGACTGAAGGTAAAGAGGTGTCAAATGAAACACCTAACGTATGTCATGATGTGAAATCTCAAGCTTGCTTATGTCTGATCCTTTTCTGCTCCTTTAACTGCAAGAATATCCCCCTGGGCCATGAACTGACAGAGAAGAAAAATGGGACGTTTATATCATTTCAGCAATCCCAACTTCAGTCCAGAGCCTGGATTGCATCACTATCAGTTTTGGATATCATTTTTTTGCAGGATCTTAGTTCCCTGACAAGGGATTGAACCTGTGCCCCCTGCAGTGGAAGCATTGAGTCCTAACCACTGGACTACCAGGGAATTCCCTTGGGTATCATTTTTGTTCTTGCCTTAGTAATGAATAGTAGTGTTGGGCTGCACCCCACAGGACTACAAGGCCTGTACTTGCGCAGCTTCAAGACCTAAGAGAGATCCCAGAGTCAGCAAGAGACATAAATGGTTTAATGGATGCGGGAGCTTACACATCTGAAGCAAGGTCCTGGAGCAACACACCCCACCATGTGTGATGGATGGCAGGCAGGACACAGCGACAGTCTTCACTCTGAGGTGGTGGGGAGCGGAGATTACCAGTTATAGGGGAATTGATGTCAGGTGGGCTCATTAGTTACCAGGGAAACCAGTAAAGGGGCATGCCCCTCATCACCCCTTTGATAAAAACAATCATTAGCTGGGGCCTGGGGCAAGTACGTAGGAAGGTCAGTCATGTGCATAAGATATAGGTAAAGCAGGCACTGGTCAGGCAGGGGATATACAGAGAGCAAGAGAACAGCCAACTTGAGCGGCCTGACCATACAGGTAGCACCTAATCTTTCAGACTTCATAGACTTTTTATTTTCTTGGTTATAACCTCACATCATTTTGTCTTTTAATTTTGTTCTTTTTGTTTCTTTGTTTTGGATAAAAATTGGAATTCTCCCTCCAGCTAAGTTGCCTTAAGCTTCCTTGCAATTCCAGAAACACTCCAGTTCTAACTCCAGCTAATCCTATGACAGTCCTTGGGTTTACCCCAGTCCTTGGAGAGAGAACCAGATTGTTTTAGACCTGCCAATAAAAATATTGAAATGAATTTGAACAGATTTATTAGTCAAATATTCTAGCCTCTGATTGCACATGGAGATCCCCACACAAAATTCCCTGCACATCCACAAAATTATTCCCTCATGCATACTGTTTATATTATACTAGAATGACACACTCAACAGACAGTAAGGGTAAGAAAGGGAATCCCAGCCTTGTGTGTTGGTGTTTGTTTCCTAGGAGTTCCATTTCCTTGTATAGATTTTATACAATACAAGGTTAGTTCACAGGTACCCTTCACACGTCGAGGTGTTCTGAGTTAAAACTGTACTTTTTTCTGTGAAAAATGCCCTTGGTAATTTGATAGGGATTGCATTGAATCTGTAGATTGCTTTGGGTAGTATATTCATTTTCACAATATTGAGTCTTCCAATCCAAGGACCTGGTAGATCTCTCCATCTGTTTGTGTTGTCTTTGATTTCTTTCATCAGTATCTTATAGCTTTCTGCGTACAGGTCTTTTGCCTCCTTAGCCAGGTTTATTCCTAGGTATTATATTCTTTTTGTTGCAGTGGTAAATGGGATCGTTTCCTTAACTTCTCTTTCTGATTTTTCATTGTTAGTGTATAGGAATGCAAGAGATTGCTGTGTATTAATTTTGTATCCTGCAACTTTACCAAATTCATTGATTAGCTCTAGTAGTTAAAAAAATCTACAAACAATAAACATTGAAGAGGGTGTGGAGAAAAGGGAACCCTCTTATACTGTCGGTGGGGATGTAAATTGATACAGCCACTGTGGAGAACAGTATGGAGTTTCCTTAAAAAACTAAAAATCGAACTACCATACGACCCAGCAATCCCACTACTGGGCATATACCCTGAGAAAACCATAATTCAAAAAATACATGTACCGCAATATTCACTGCAGCACTATTTACAATAGCCAGGACATGGAAGCAGCCTAAATGTCCATCAACAGAGGAATAGATAAAGAAGATGTGGTACATATATACAACAGAATATTACTCATCCATAAGAAGGAATGAAATTATGCCATATGCAGAGATGTAGATGGACCTAGAGTCTGTCATACAGCGTGAAGTAAGTCAGAAAGAGAAAAAAAATATCGTATATTAACGCATATATGTGGAATCTAGAAAAATGGCACAGATGAACCTAAAGCAGAAATAGAGACACAGATGTAGAGAACAAACGTATGGACACCAAGGGGGGAAAGGGGGTGGGGGGCGGTGGGATGAATTGGGAGATTGGGATTGACATATATACACTACTATGTATAAAAGACATAATGAGAACCTACTGTATAGCACAGGGAACTCTACTCAATGCTCTGTGGTGACCTAAATGGGAAGGAAATCCAAAAAAGAGGGGATATATGTATGCGTATAGCTGATTCACTTTGCTGTACAGCAGAAACTAACACAACATTATAAAGCAACTATACTCCAATAAAAATTGTTTTAAAAATGGTACTTTTTTCTTAGTCATAGTTGAATGTATGATTTCTACTTTGACATCTAACCTTCAGTGAATGATTCTGAAATATCACCAGCTGGGTATTCATTAGGTCCAGAATGACTAGTTGGACTTATTTTTCTTAGCTCTCTTTGAACTTATTCCTGTAAGTAGTGTTAAAACTTTTCTCACACTTGTCCTATTTTCTGGCAAACTCAAAGTCACATTTTTCATTTTCCATAGTCACTTACACATATAACTCATCAGTTTCGTTTTATTTCTGCTTGACTTACTGGCATAAAGTTATCATTCATGTACAATTATTATGGTGTATCTATTCAAAACTTATCACAGCTTAATAAATCACCAGTGTAAACATCACTAATATTATCAATACTAATGCAATTGCAATTGCATTATTGCTAATCATGGACACTATTATTAATATACAGGCATACCTTGTTTTATTGTGCCTTGCTTTATTGTAATTCGCAGATACTGCAGTTTTTACAGAGTGAAGGTTTGTGGCAACTCTGTGTCTATTACAAGTCTATCGGTGCCATTTTTCCAACAGCATTTGCTCACTTCATGTCTATGTGTCACATTTTGCTAATTCTCATAATATTTGAAACATTATTATTATACTTTTTATGGTGATCTATGACCAGTGATCTTTGATATTACTACTGGAAAAAGGTTATGATCTGCTGAAGGCTCAGATGATAGCAATTTTTAGCAATAACGTATTTTTTAATTAATGTATGAACATTTTTTAGACATCGTGCTATTGCACACTTAATAGACTACAGTATAGTGTAAACATAGATTTTATATATATACCAAGAAACCATAAAATTCATGTGACTTGCTTTATTGAGATATTTGCTTTATTGTGGTGGTCTGGAACTAAACCTGCAATACCTCCAAGGTATGCCTGTAGTGTTATTATTAATAATGCATGATACCTTATGGTGTGAAATACTCAGAGTATAGATTTTAATCATATTGTGAACGTATGTATTTTTTTTCTAAAAATTGTTTCAAACATTAACAGTTTTATTCCAGTATAAATGTTATGGTCAGTTTTGACTGATAAATGTTTATTGAGCATCTACTATGTTTAAGGTCCAGAGCTAGATACCAAGGGTATGTAGTTATATGAAAGTTCAGGCCTTTGAGGAACTTGTAGCCTAGTTGGGAAGACAAAGCACATTAAAAGTCAGAAAATCCGTGGGTGGAAAAAGTCCCTGTCTTAGTCTGCACAATGTGCTTTAATAAAATACCATAGAGTGAGTGATTGAACAACCTACATTTATTTCTCAGAGTTCTGGAAGCTGGGAAGTCAAAGACCAAGGGCCAGCAGAATTGGTGTCAGGTGACAGCCCACTTTCTGGTTTGTAGACATGGCGCCAGCCTTCTCACTAGGGACCAACATGATCTTTCCTAGGTGTGTGCTCATGGGGTGGGGGCGGTAAAAGAGAGAGAGAGAGAGAGAGAGAGAACTGTCTTCCTTTTCTTATAATCCCATCATGTGGCTCCCACCCTCATGGCCTAAACTAATATTCATTACATCCCAAAGGCCCCACCAAATACCATCACATTGGGGGATAGGCCTTCAACACATGAATTTTCAAGGGACACATTTAGCTCGTAATAATCCATAACATTTATCTTGCCTATCTGATCCTTAAGTCCTCTCTACAACCCCATAAAATAGTCACACCGTCTCTTATTAAATATTTCCAATAGCAGGGACTTCATTATCTCCTGAGGTAGCAGCTGATTCTGTGTTAAATCAGTTCTGACTATTAGAAATTTCTTTTTCGACTTGAGTTGAAAGTGATCCCCCATAGTTTTTGACCATTGGCCTGATTCTATCTTTTGGACCCTATAGAACCATTCTATTTGCTCGCCATACAGGAGTACTTAGAGTAGTCAAAAACAATTAGCCTATTGCCTCTTGCAATAGCTTCTCTTCTCCAAGATAAACATCCCTAGATTCCTCGGAAATTCATTCTGTGCAAAGTCATGGTTTTTAATTTTTCTTAATCTCCTGGATGCTGGCCTTTCTACATGCACATAATTTTAAATAATAATATGATATTGTATACATTAAGTGCCTAATAAGTAATTCAGACAATGAGAGTTATAGGAGTTCAGAGAGAATATTAACTGAGGGCCAAGTGATTGGGCAGGGTTTAGTGGATGAAATCATTCTTGCACTGGTTCTTAGAAACATGAAGATGAGAGAGGGTAATGTGAAAAAAAGGCCCCAAAGCTGCATTGTATGTGGCTACTTCAGGAACCATGTTCAGATCAGTTTATCTCAACTGGGTGCCGAGTATAGGCACTGAATCATTCCAGTGAAATCCATTTAAAAAACATCTGTACCAAAGTTTGATTAATTTTTGTCCTATATCCTCCGTAACAAATAATAGCCAATTTTTATGCATTTCCATGTAAAGCAAGAGGCAAGTGTATTTGAATTTCAGTAACTTACCTCAGTTTTAAGAACACCTCATGAAAGTTTTAAATGGATTATTTTGAGTGGGCTGATTTCCTTGTGATGTGATGTGCTACGGAGAGACCTCCCCTGCCATGAATTAGATGCTTCTAAAGCAGGAGGTTCTGATGAAAACACCGAATTATCTAAGCTTTGGTTTCAATGGAGTCCAGTCAATCGAAGACCCAAACATATGTAACATATTCTGTGAAACTTTCACTGACTCTCACAGGCTGGAAGTAAAAAGTACTAAGGAAAGAAAAGAGAACATGGGGTCAGGATGAGTAAGGACACATTGGTGTACTTACGGGATAAGCTGTGGGTAGGATACATGTTTTCTGCTATACATATATATATATGTTCCTGTTATATATATATATATATATATATATATATATATATATAAAACAGTTCCCTGTGCTGTACAGTAGGACTTTGTTGTTTATCCGTCCTATATATACTAGTTTGCATCTGCTAATCCCAAACTGCCAGTTCTTCCTTCCCCCATCCCTCCTCCCCCTTGGCAACCACAAGTCTGTTCTCTATGTTCGTGAGTCTGTTTCTGTCTCATAAATATGTTCCTTTGTGTCGTATTTTAGATTCCACATATAAGTGATATCATATGGTATTTGGATTTCTTACTTCACTTAGTATGCTAATCTCTAGGTCCATCCATGTTGCTGCAAATGGCATTATTTCATTTTTCATGACAGAGTAGTATTCCATTGTATATATGTACCACATCTTCTTTATCCATTCATCTGTTGATGGACATTTAGGTTGTTTCCATGTCTTGCTTATGGTAAATAGTGCTGCTATGAACATTGGGGTGCGTGTATCTTTTTTTTTTAATATAAATTTATTTAGTTTATTTTTTGGCTGCATTAGGTCTTTGTTGCTGTGCATGGGTTTTCTCCAGTTGCAGCGAGCAGGGGCTACTCTTCATTGTAGTGCGTGGGCTTCTCATTGTGTTGGCTTCTCTTGTTGCGCAGCACGGAATCCTGGTGCACAGGCTTCAGTAGCTGTGGCACGCAGGCTCAGTAGTTGTGGCTCACGGGCTCTAGAGCGCAGGCTCAGTAGTTATGGCACACGAGCTTAGTTGCTCTGCGGCACGTGGGATCTTCCCGGACCAGGGATCAAAGCCTTGTCCCCTGCATTAGCAAGCAGATTCTTAACCACTGCACCACCAGAGAAGTCCCAGAGTGCATGTATCTTTTTGAATTGTAGTTTTGTCTGGGTATATGCCCAGGAATGGGACTGCTGAATCATATGGTAACTCTATTTTTAGTTTTTTGAGGAAACTTCATACTGCTTTCCTTAGCAGCTGCACCAATTTACATTCCTACCAACCGTGTAAGAGGGTTCCCTGGTGAACTATTTGAATGAAACCCTAAGAAGTAGCTTGTCAGAAGGGCCAAGTCTAGGTACTGATATTGTGTGAAAGATCTCATAATAAATCTCTTCCTGTAGCTTGAAAACATTTATTCATTACTTATGAAATAATAACTGACCATCTCGTGTGTCAGAAACCTAACAAACCCTGGAGAAGTGAACCAAAACAGACAATCCCTCTCTTCGAGGTCCTCATGATTGAGGCTGAGAGACAGACATCAATGTCATAATTATGTGCAGAACCATCTGTTAACCTAACTGTTCCAAGGAAAAAGAAGAGGTGCTATGAGAATAACATGGTGTGTGTCCTTTGTGTGTTCTGTGTAGTCCCTACTGTACCTAGAGACACCAGCCAGTTGCTGCTACAGGCCTCGATGAGGTGACCCTCAATTTGCTGCTGCTTTTTTTTTTCCTCATTTGAGGTTGTGATTAAATTTATTTATTTATATTTATTTAGTTTTTTACACCTTTTTTGGAATATAATTGCATTACGTTGTATTAGTTTCTGCTGTATAACAAAGTGAATCAACTATATGTATACCTATATCTCCATATCCCCTCCCTCCCACCCTCCCTATCCCACCCCTCTAGGTGGTCACAAAGCAAGGAGCTGATCTACCTGTGCTATGTGGCTGCTTCCCACTACCTACCTATTTGGTAGTGTATATATGTCCATGCCACTCTCTCACTTCATCCCAACTTCCCCTTCCCCCTCCCTGTGTCCTCAAGTTCATTCTCTGCATCTGTATCTTTATTCCTGTCCTGGCCCTAGGTTCTTCAGAACCACTTTTTTTTAGATTCCATATATATGTGTTAGCATATGGTATTTGTTTTTCTCTTTCTGACTTCCCTCTGTATGACAGACTCTAGGTCCATCCACCTCACTACAAGTAACTCAATTTTGTTTCTTTTTATGGCTGAGTAATATTCCATTGTATATATGTGCCACATCTTCTTTATCCATTCATCTGTCGATGGACACTTAGGTTGCTTCCATGTCCTGGCTATTGTAAATAGTGCTGCTATGAACATTGGGGTGCATGTCTCTTTCTGAATTATGGTTTTCTCTGGATATATGCCCAGAAGTGGGATTGCTGGGTCATATGGTAGTTCTATTTTTAGTTTTTTAAGGAACCTCCATAGTGTTCTCCATAGTGGCTGTATCAATTTACATTCCCATCAACAGTGCAAGAGGGTTCCTTTTTCTCCACACCCTTTCCAGCATTTATTGTTTCTAGATTTTTTTTTTTTTTTTTTTTTTTTTTTGCTGTACGCGGGCCTCTCACTGTTGTGGCCTTTCCCGTTGCAGAGCACAGGCTCTGGACGCACAGGCTCAGCGGCCATGGCTCACAGGCCTAGCCGCTCCACAGCATGTGGGATCTTCCTGGACTGGGCACGAACCCATGTCCCCTGCATCGGCAGGCAGACTCTCAACCACTGCGCCACCAGGGAAGCCCCTAGATATTTTGATTATGGCCATTCTGACCAGTATGAGGTGATACCTCATTGTGGTTTTGATTTACATTTCTCTGATGATTAGTGATGTTGAGCGTGCTTTCATGTGTTTGTTGGCAATCTGTATATCTTCTTTGGAGAAATGTCTATTTAGATCTCTGCCCATTTTTGGATTGCATTGTTTGTTTTTTTGATATTGAGCTATATGAGCTGCTTATATATTTTGGAGATACAATCTACAGATTCAGTGCAATCCCTATCAAACTACCAATGGCATTTTTCACAGAACTAGAACAAAAAATTTTACAATTTGTATGGAAACACAAAAGACCCTGAGTAGCCAAAGCAATCTGGAAAAAGAAAAACGGAGCTGGAGGAATCAGGCTCCCACATTTAAGATTATACTACCAAGCTACAGTAATCAAGACAGTATGATACTGGAACAAAAACAGAAATATAGATCAATGGACCAGGATAGAAATCCCAGAGATAAACCCATGCACATATGGTCACCTTATCTTTGACAAGGAGGCAAGAATATACAATGGCAAAAAGACAGCCTCTTCAGTAAGTGGTGCTGGGAAAACTGGACATTTACATGTAAAAGAATGAAATTAGAACACTTCCTCACACCATACACAAAAATAAACTCAAAATGGATTAAAGACCTAATGTAAGGCCAGACACTATAAAACTCTTAGAGGGAAACATAGGCAGAACACTCTATGACATAAATCACAGCAATATCCTTTTTGCTCCACCTCCTAGAGTAATGGAAATAAAAACAAAAATAAACAATGGAACCTAATGAAACTTAAAAGCTTTTGCACAGCAAAGGAAACCATAAACAATATGAAAAGACAACCCTCAGAATGGGAGAAAATATTTGCAAATGAAGCAACTGACAATGGCTGCTTCTTTATTTGGGCCCTCACAACACTCAAGTCAAATCATGCTTAATTTATGACAATTACTGGATGTCGGTTTAGTTAGCTGTTTATACATCTGTCTCCCCAAGTAGAATGAGAGCGCTTGGCGGGACACTCATTCATCCCAGCCCTATATCCCTAGCCCATTGTTTGGCACCCAGTAAAGTTTCAATAAATGTTAGCCGGAGGACTAAAATCCTGCTGCAGTATAGTTCAGCTTAAAATTGTATCCTGAACCAGCATTTTTTCCACAAATAGTGCAGAACCACAAGACCTCTTTATGTCAATTATGTTCTCATTTTCCTGTATATCCAATGGTACTATTTTATTATAGAACGAAACTTTGTAAGTTCCATTCTTTTTAACTCTATGCTCAATTTCAAAGTATGTGATTGAAGCTCAATTAGAGATCTATAAATCAAAAAACGTTTAAAGACATTATTTAGAAAATCAGCAACCTTGCATTAGAGACTCAAGTTCACTAAATTATTGGTTTGGGAGCAAAGCTTTAAAATGACAAATAAATCCCGAGTGTCTTCAGTGAATGTATAGGGCAGATTGTGATGTTGCTAAATATAAACTTGATTGGGACTGTGGTGATGTGTTTGAAACATTTCCACCATGATTATCTTTCTTTTTTGGGGGGGGAAGTGGGTTAATTGCTTTTAATAGGCATCCAGTTTACTGCTTTATCAGCCCTTTTGCTTCTCAGTTTTACTACTAACACTTCTGCTAAAACTCTTTCCAGAGGCTAAAATATGTCTGCATACATCCAGTATATTTAACGTATACCACAGGATGAGATTAGGATATTACAGAAGCAGGACTGTGAAAAGAATTTAGAAAAGTAAATTTTTTCTGGTTGGCCTGCCTTAATAAATATGGGTAACTCAGTAGATGATTGTACTGCAATAGTATGCTAAAAGATAACTCTGAGTCAGGCAGTGACGCAGGCTATGAGACTCTTGACCGTCGTGATGGAGACCTCAATTCATTAGCCAACTGAATTCAGTCAAGGAAAGAATAGACTCCCACAAAAGCAAAATTCTCCTTAATGAGCTCTTAATTGTTTACAGGCAACGGAAGTTGCCTGATGATATTTCTTCTAATTTTACTAACGTATTCCTGGCTCTGCTGCTCTGATGGCCTCAGGCAAACTCTATCATAAAAATGCAGGTGTGCTTAGCAGGTATAATAAAAGTGCAGATGTGCATAGCAGGTTTGTCAGTTGATATGCTCATATCAGCTTAAAAGGACTTCACATTTCTATAAATTAAGAAATGAATCACTACTGCACTGATTCTCTGATTGCCCTCTCTTCATCATTTTCTCTGCAGGCCCAGACTGACTAAGCTATTTTACAGGAGTTGGAGATCACTCACTAACCTACATTACTTTGTCTCGCAGATGGCATCATTTTATCTTATGCACAAAGAGACTGACAAGTGACATTGTTGCATTGATTTTATTGTATTAGACTATGGAGAGCACTGGATGTGATGAATATGTTATCTGGGACCAGAGTTTGCATCTGGGACTTGGCGCTCTGGTAGGACAGAGGGAGATATTTAAAAGGGCATATAGAGGGTGGAAAAGGAGAAGTTAAGAGAGAGTGTTCTCCTTCTATAAGCAAGATATTATTTTCTATACATCAGGGAATACTGAAGACCCATAGATGGTTCTCAGGCTAATCTAGTCATTTGGCAGTGAAAAGTGGTTTTTAAACTGTGCTAAGACTGTTGACCCAAGGTTTTTCAATTCCTGCCCATAGTTACAGACTTGCTGGTAATTTTCATTAACCAAGGGACCTAAGGATGCTGTAGGGCTGAGCTGATGATTGGCTTCTTGCCAATGCTGAAATGATAAGGCAGCAAGTTCCACTATTAAGTCAAATATGAGATAAGAATCCTCTAAAATGTATATGTGTGTGTGTGAGTGAGTGTGTGTGTGAGTGAGTGAGTGTGTGTGTGCATGTGTGTGTTTATATGTATGCTTTTCTTTAGTGGTGGCCCCTGCTTGCAAGTGTGGAAGGAGTGGGAGTATGTGGAAATTCAGAAGAAATACAAGTTTTATCTGATCATGTAGGATGAGTCAAGAATAATTTTGTACTTTCTTCTGACATATTCAGGGGAAAGAAAACTGTCAACTGGGTAGAATCCTCTGTCTATTTCTTCTGTCAGAAAGCTATATTTTTTGTTATAGGTACCTGCTCTTGTGAGAATGGAATTATCAAACTTCTTTTTATATGAAAAGGGCTCATTACACTCAGCAAAGCATGCAAATACCAGTGTAATTTACTATCATAGCCAATAATGAAGTGTTATTTTAAGGAATTTAATGCCACCTGTTAAAACTCAGGTTTTCTAGATCAGAGCCAGAGCTACTTTCTTGCTAGTGCATCAGGCATTAATTTTCCTCTCACAAGATATATCCCATATATTTCTGGGTGCAAGAAATATCCCATTATTTTCTAAACAAAATTAAATCTGACATGAAGTCCCTCTTATGGGGGGCCATGGGAGGGATTTAATGTCACTCATTATGGGATCTCACTTTCCACCAAGGGTTGTGGGAAGGCTTTGGGGTGTTATGCAATCCAGGGTTTGAGAAAGTCCCTCAGTGACTTGGTGCATGAAGGTCCCAAGCCTTTGTTTTCCACTGGGGGTTGTGGTACTGCTTCTTCTCTGACTGACTTGGGCACAGGGTTTGGGACTGGGATGGAAGGACTAGTGTATTCGTTCTCTAGATGGAACTCCCCTGAGGTTCCATCTCTTCCCTATCAACTCTCAGGGCTTAAAAGCACATGTCCCAGCTCTTTGGGGACCACAAAAAGCACAGTCATTTTCCAGTCTTGGAGACTCTCTCACAGACCCAGGATCAGCTGTTTCGCCTGCCTGTCTCTCCAAGCACTTCTCTCCATCCTGTCTCTCTTTGGGATGATTTTGCATATTCCCTTCCCACTGGACCTTTAGAGACACAAGTTTGCCACTCTCTCCAGTCGGAGAGTGGGGCAGGAAATATTGAAATCAGTCTGTATCATTCAAATTACTTCATCCTGATAGCAGTAGTTTCATGAACTCAAGAACAATGTCTCCTATCACTGCAAAGTGAAGAATTCTTCATATAGTTGTGTCTATTGTTGATTAACAAATCATGAGGACAGAGAGGCAGACTGTGTCTCAGACTAAAAGCTCTTTAAGACTAACATTCCCCAGGTATGGCTCCATTGCATCACTCCCCTCCTTTAAAAAATTGTGTTTCTCCTGAAACAGACTCACAGACATGGAGAACAGACTTGTGGTTGCCAAGGGGGAGGGCGGTGGGGGAGGAAAAGATTGGAAGTTTAGCAGACTCAAACTATTATATAGAGGATAGATAAATAAGAAAGTCCTACTGTATAGCACAGAGAACTATATTCAATATCCTGTGATAAATCATAATGGAAAAGAATATAAAAAATAACATATATATATGTATAACTAAATCACTTTGCTGTACAGTAGAAATTAATACAATATTTTAAATCAACTATACTTCAGTAAAATAATTTTTTTTTAAAATGAGTGTTTCTCATTGACTATCAAAATAAAACTTTTCTCACCTCTTCAACATAGTCTCAACTTACCTTTTCAGTTTTGCCTCCTGTCCATACTTCATACTCAGGCAAAATGGACTCTGTTATCTGAACATTCCAATATCTCGTCGGTATCACCTGCAGGCCTTTGTTCTTGCTCTTTTGACTCAAATGCCCTCCCTTTGTATCTGCCTTTTGAGAGCCTACTCATTACTCAAAGTTCAACCCAGATGCTATTTCCTTCAAGGATTCTTTCCTGATTCCTTTGATTTGACTTTCTTTCTTTCTCCTTTGAACCTGAGAACATTTCATTTGTCCTTTTCTTTCTATAATTCTCATATTCTTACACTGTAGACTGTAGTTGATTATATTTTTGCTCTAGCTTTTCAGCTAGATTGCACATTTCCGATGGCAGGAACTGTGACCAAGGGCTGATAGATTTCCTAGCATAGTGCCTTGAGAAGCTAGACATGCAACAATTAATTTCGAAATTAGTACATCATATCCCGAGCTATTTTTAGGTCAGACATTGTTTTCTCTTTTTTCTCACAGTGCCTCCAGATGTTTGTGGCTCTAGCAGTTTTTATACATGTGAATTTCTCTCTCCAGCATTTTTACACCTTGGCCTCCTGCAGAATAAACACATATCTAGCTGTTTGTTCCTGTTTTTGTTTGTTTGTTTGTTTGTTTGAGCTTTCCTTGTAGTTTATGTTCTGATTTATTACTGACAAACCATTTCTTTGTCCCTTTTGCTATGTTTCTCTTGGATGTCATTCAATCCTAATGGAATAGAAGTAATGCTAGACGGCACATTTATCTAACTTTTTAAAAAGTTGATAGAAACTCTAGGCATTACAAGAATAATTCTAAAACAAATAAGCAAACAAAATAACATTGCAGCTTTTTATTTAAAAAGCGGAAGGGGAGACTGTTCCAAACTAGAAGGAGCTTATTTGTACCTTTGTAAATGCTGGGTCCCCTGTTTTTCATACTATTCACCTCCACCTTGTAAACTCCTACACATCCTTCATAAACCAGGTCAAGTAACTTTTTTAGTAAAGTTAGTTCCACTCGCTGTGTGCCACTACTCTACCTTCTACTAATATCAAATATAACAAGTATCACATTGTGCTGTCCCTTTAAAATACTCCTCACTATTTTTTAAACATTTATTTTATTCAAGTATAGTTAATTTACAATGTTGTGTTAATTTCTGCTGTACAGCAGAGTGATTCAGTTATACATACATATATATACATATTCTTTTTCATATTCTTTTCCATTATAGTTTATCACAGGATATTGAATATAGTTCCCTGTGCTGTGCAGTAGGACCTTGTTGTTTATCCATTCTATATATAATAGTTTGCATTTTCTAGTCCCAAACTCCCACTCCATCCCTTCCCTACCTCCCTTCCCCTTGGCAACCACGACTGTGTTCTCTATGTCTGTGAGTCTGTTTCATAGATAAGTTCATTTGTGTCATATTTTAGATTCCACATAAAGGTGGAATCATATGGTATTTGTCTTTCTCTTCACTTAGTATGATAATCTCTAGATCCATCCATGTTGCTGCAAATACTCCTCACTATTGTAATGAATTATTTTTTTAATCTTCCTTAAACACAGACATTGGCATTAGCCTATGATTCCATAGGGCAGGTGACATTTCTCTTTCTCAGTTAAAATCCCAAGTGCTTGCCATTTAGTAGACTATTCATAACAGTCTGTTGCATAGGCTGTGCGAATATTTCTTTTGTTTGTTTACATACTTTTCTTCCCTATTCAGCTATGCAGTGACTATCTTCATTTTTGTCCTATGCCCAGCACCTCGTTCAGAACCTAAAACATAGAGGACACTTAGTAAATGTTTGATAAAGGATACATTAGTGAATTATAAGGTATGTATATCAGGTGCACAATAGTTCCTGCACCAGAGTCTTTGCTCTTCAAAGCTGTGGTTGGACCCAACTCCTTTTTGTTTCTTTCCAGAACTTAACATAGTACCTAATGAATTGATGGTACTCAATAAGATGAAAGAACCCCTAATTCTAAATTCTAATGCTGACTTGCTCTGTATCTCAGTAAATCATTTGCTTAGTCAATACATATCAACTGAGTGTTTTCTGAGTGGAAGGCATTCTACTACCTTTTAAATTTTCCTATGTTTCAGAAATGGAGGAAACATTTTCTAGATTTTGTATAGTTTGGGATATTAGGGAGTATTGAGGATAATATTAGCAATATTTTAAAGGTAGGGAAAGTGAAATAAACAGTGAACTTGGAGTAACCTGAGTACTTTGGTTAATTTCATATTTATGATAGTTAAATGTTGCCATATACAAGACACATGGTTTCCATTTCTCAAAGCATTAAAATAAAATAGCCCTAATACTATGGTGAGTACATTTTTTGTTGTTAATTTGGAAGGTTTTCCGGTTCCCGGAATACCTCTGAGGAGTGATGGAATTGGATGATTCCTCTTCAGCTTGATTCTCAATCAATAGACCTGGCATGTGTAATCTTGGGAAGACAAGTCCTTCGTTTTTCTGAGCCAGTAAGGCTTTAACCTAATGTACTGTTGTGAGACCCTCCATGTAGCAACCTTGCCCAAGCATGTTATCCAGAAGAAGCCAGTCCATGCTTTTGGCCAATGCATAGCCTTTGACTGCTTGGGTAGATGGCTAACTATCTTAGAAGCCTCTATACAATAGAAAGGGAGAAAAGGGGCGGGATACATAGACATCTGAGCCCTTCTGTGTAAAGGGGTCTGTTAATGTTTAAAACTCATGCTGTGAAAAACTGAAGAACCAAAAATTGTGTAAAAAAAGCGGGCTCACATACCAAAAGAAAAGATTTCTGTTTGCACACTACAAAACTTCCGATGTTGTGCCATTAATCACTCCAATAGTTTGCTTTATACAAAACTAAAAGTCACATGTCACGATCCTAATATGCTGAAGAGGGAGGAAGGGAGAGAACGTTAAACATAATCATTATGCAAAAACTAACTTTATAGAAGGGATAATGAACATTTATGATCATCCAGAGACAGAACCCCTGGTGAGAATGAGACAGTGCTAAATGCATGCTAAACAAATAATAAGTGCAGAATCTTGATTTAATATCATTTAAAAATATACCTGAGTGATGACAAATGAGCATCTAACTATGAAATATCATTTACATGTAACACAAAGAGTGAGAGGCTTATTTGGAACTGCATTTACATTGCAAACACAGAGGCCCAGTATTTCAGTAATGAAAAACTTGTTAACCTGTCTGGATAATATACCCGTTTTAATTAACTTTATTGTATTTCATACATTTGTTAATATATATGTGGAAAATGTTCAGGATTAGAATATATTTAAAATCATCAAGTGCACCAAACGAAGCCAGTATAATTTTCTGGGTTTCAGTCTAATCCAAGGAGAGATTTTTGTTTTTGATCTAATTCCTTAAAAGTTGAAATAATGAAGTATACAATATGTACTATTTCCATAAGTGATCATGCCTCTGTTAACCTTAGAACTAGATATTAAAATGCGGACGCTTACTGAGGAGATTAAATATGCTTTTATTGTAAGACTGTAGTGAAATTAATCAGAATTTGAATATTATTCTGACCTTGATATAATGATAGTATCTGAACACAATATAAGCCATCAACATTTTTTTCATCTTCTATTTTTAGTTTTTTATTATTGAAAAGAAATGAAATTTGAAGTTAAAGCAATGTATTAGTAAAGCTTATTCATTCTGGTGAGAGCCCCAAGCTACATAGGTTCTGGTTCTGCCATTAGCTAATATATGGCTTTGAATAAGTCCCTTCAGGTCCTCAATTTCTTCATTTGTAAGTTTACTCTTGGAAATACCAATATGTCATAATTCTAAATACATGAGAAGATCAGGGCTCTGCTCTCCTGACAATACTTAAAGAGGGGTAGGAACATCTTATGCAAAAAGATGGGCGGGTACTTTACCTGACTAAATTTTTCTTGAAAGCCAGTGATGCTGAAAACTCAGACTCTGTGCACCAGTGCCTAATCAAATCTTGGAGACAGAGTTCTGGGTGAAGTTGAAAAGAATGTCTTTATTGCTTTGCCAGGCAAAGGGGGACATGATGGGCTTCTGCCTCAGGACGATTTGGTGAGGAGTTGTATAGCAATGGTTCAAGGGTGGGGTTGCTGATAAGGATTAGGGTGTCTGCAGAGCCTGCACTCCTTTAATCTGGTTTCAGGTGGTCTCCTGTTGAGTTTCTCTAGTTATTCAAACTGTGATCTTCTCTGGAATGAAGAATGCTAAAACCTTCCATTTGTTGGGGGTTTTAGTTCTTTACAGAGCTCAAAGATATTGTTATGTGTATCCTTGAGGCGGAACCAGGACCCCCCTGCGGTAAGGCTGCACTATTGTTTCTTGACTGCTCCTCCCTTGTCTCTGCATCCCCTCCCTTCCCTGATTAGCAACTGTTTGAACCTGCCATTTGGAACTCAGAGAAGGTCATGGAGGCTGAATAAAGCCTATTTCCTACAAACAAGAAACAGGGGGCACAGAAAGGATTTGTACCCTGGAGCCCCACAGGTTCTTGCTCAGTTTCAATAAGAACAGATGTTTGGTGGTTAGATGTTTGTCCCGCCATACAGATGGGGCCACTTAGATAAACTTTCTCTCTGGTAATAATTCTTTTTCTGGAAAAAATCCCCAATTTAAATTTTTCTAGGTAGTTAGGGAGGGGCAATAGTTTCTCTTAAACCCACATGGCCTCAATTGCCTTTAAACTCAATCCTTATGCCAAACTCACACATCCTGGGGAGGCCTGTTCTGAGCCCCTGCAATACCTTATCATTACCCAAATATTTCATCCTTTTTATAAGTTATGAATATTCAAAGGAATATTTCTTTAAAGTCTCTCAGTGATCTTCAGTGATAATTTTAAAACAAACATCACTAGTTCCTTTTGCTTTGTTTCTTGTATAAAACAATGAGCTCCAAAATAGGAAATATGTTTGTTTTTAACCACTGAAAGATATTTTAGAAGTCTCTCTGCCTATTAAATATTACCAGTTGACATTCAGCATAACTCAAAATGTAACACTAATTTCTTCAGAGGACAGAAGATAGCTCAATTTACTGGGCACAATTTAACAGTGGCATAATTAAGGTGCAGCCAGGCCAGAATGCTTACTAATTAGGACAGATTCCTGACTGTCCATTTCACTGTGCAACGCCCACTAAAATCACCAGGAATCTTGCAACAACTCAGTTTTCTCATGTAGCTCTCAGATCTTAAAAGTATTGAAGACCTTAATCAGCATGTAAATGTTGTATTTTCATAAAAAGAGGAAGAATTTGTACATCCTCAAAATAATTCTCTATGGACTTTTACATATGAGGAACCACCAAAGTGATTTAACCAGATTGAAGACCACAACCTAAGCAAAGAGAAATTACAGTCTCATCTCTGCCTTGGCATTGGACCAGGTCTCCATCGGCAACGCTAAGTAGAGGATTGGAGTTTTTCTCGAGATATCTTTATGTTTGAAGCAGAAGTAAAACATGATCTTTGTTATTTAAATACTTATCAGGGCTCTTAGGATGAAAGTAATATTTTGGTGGTAATAACAATGTTGTCTTCATAAATTGGAACATAAAAATAACAAAATTGAGCATGCCTTTGTTGAATTACTCTGTATGTTTCTTTGTGCATGTCCACATGTGTATATATATATATAAAGTTCAAATTGCAGTTATGCTTTATTTAAGAAACACACACTTTAAAAAAAAGTTTATGGGACTTCACTGGTGGTCCAGGGGTAAAGAATCCATCTTACAATGCAGGGGGTGTAGTTCAATCCCTGGTTGGGGAAGTAGGATCCCCCATGCCGTGGGGCAACTAAGCCGGTGTGCCACAACTACTGAGCTTGCGTGCCTCAACTAGAGCCTGTGTGCCACACACTAAGGAACCCGTGCACCACAACTAGAGAGAGAAAACGTGCACACCACAGCTAGAGAGAAGCCCGCATGCCGCAATGAAAGACCCCATATGCCACAACTAAGACCTGATGCAGCCAAAAATAAATTTTAAAAAAAATTTATGAAGAATTTTCTTACTGAGTCTTTTTTTTTTTTTTTTTTTGCGGTACGCGGGCCTCTCACTGTTGTGGCCTCTCCCGTTGCGGAGCACAGGCTCCGGACGCGCAGGCTCAGCCGCCATGGCTCACGGGCCCTGCTGCTCCGCGGCATGTGGGATCTTCCCAGACCAGGGCACG
Organism: Lagenorhynchus albirostris; assembly: GCF_949774975.1. Taxonomy (NCBI): domain Eukaryota; kingdom Metazoa; phylum Chordata; class Mammalia; order Artiodactyla; family Delphinidae; genus Lagenorhynchus; species Lagenorhynchus albirostris. Next base: position 49,423,553 of record NC_083116.1, read on the forward strand.
AACCCGTGTCCCCTGCATCGGCGGGCGGACTCTCAACCACTGCGCCACCAGGGAAGCCCCTTACTGAGTCTTTTTAAAAAGTAGCAGGTGACAAAGTTTTTACACGGCATTATTAAATTAAATTGTTCCTATATAAAACATCGTCTCTAAAATCCTAGCTAGATGACTGACAGGGAAAGTATTTTGCTTTTCTTTAGGACTTAGTTGGATATTCACCTCTTTCTGATTGATTGAGGGTTTTTTCTTTTTTTGGTTGTTGTTGCTTTGGTTTTTTGTTTTTTAATTTCTCAAGATAGAAATACTGTATAGCTTTTGTTACATTTGTGCCTTGGGAAAAGATAATGTATTCGTTTCCTAGGGCTGCTTTAAAAAAGTACCCAAAACTCACAAAAGAAATGTATTGTCTCACAGTTCTGGAGGTTAGAAATCCAAAATCAAAGTGTCAGTGGGGTTGGTTCCTTCTGAGGGCTGTTAGGGAGAATCTGTTCCATGCCTGTCTCCTAGATTCTGGTTTTCTGGCATCACACCAATCTCTGTCTTCATATTCACATAGCATTTCCCCTACGTCTCTGTCTCTTCATATCGTCTTACCTCTGTGCACATCTGCCTCTGTGTCCAAATTTACCCTTTTTACAAGGACATAGTCATATTGGATTAGGACCCACCCTATTGATCTCAACTGAACTTGATCAGCTGCAAGGACCTTATTTGCATATAAGGTCACATGCACAGGTATTGGGGACTTAGGACTTCAGATCTTTGTGGGGGAACACAATTCAACCCATAACAGATGGAAAGTTGAAATCTGAAATTAGAGGAAAAACAAAAATGAAAAGGGAGGACATTTTGGTGACAGACTTACATGAGTTAAACAGAGATAACCAGAATGTGCCATGTGGGATTCTGAACTACTCTGATAACTACTGAACCACAAATCCAGAATGTTTAGATAAGGCAGGAAAGAGCAGGTACCTATTGAAGGTTTAGCTAGATGAAGGGGCAATATTCCAAAAGGATGAAGAGTCAGTGCAGCATTCATGGACATGGTGATCTTAGAATACAGATTGTTCTTTGCATTATTTTATTTTGCCTGTTTTGAACATATGTGTTCATGGTTACCAAAAGGAGCTCAGATTTCTATAGTGGATTTTGCTATTTATTGGAACTGGAATATAAATGATCAAATAGATGCTAGGGAACTCTATACAGCCTGTAAAAAAAAAATCTATTGTAATAAATTACCCTGCTACAAGAATCCAGCCAATAGTCACTCCCCCACCACCCCGAACTGGCCTGATATGGAGTGATGTACTAGTCCCCGGTTTCAGAGTATACTAGAAAAAAGTATTTTAATTAAAGTTTGGAGATACATTGTTAGTTAGATTTAAGTATGATTGGTATAAAATAAAAGAGATTTCTAGTTATTTATTTATACCCTAGGCTGATTGCTTTAAAAAGTGCTCAATTATAATTATTTAATTTATTTATAAATATATTAGCTATGATTGTATTAATTTAATTTACTAAGTAATCTCATTTAAATCTCATTTAATTCTTAAAATAGTAATTTTATTAGTTTTCAAAATTAAGGTATAGAACATTTTTATTTCAATTTAAATTTCTGTTAAACTTTATGCTTTGTAGTTCAAACACAGACCTCTATCACGACTTGCTGGCAATATATCCTAAAGCTGGGGAAAAATCAGATTGGAAAGAAAGATCTCATAAAAATTGAAAGTATACTCTAAAACTATTGACTGCAACATCGCAGCATGGGTAAAAATTGATGTATATTTCATAATCTCAGCTGAAGTAGATATAACCATGTCTTATACTTGACTGAAATGTATTGGTGGCTTTTGAGGGTAATAATAAACATTAACAATCAACAGAAATATCCCAGTCTCTTTATATAGTGAATATTAAAGTTTTCGACTGTGGGTAATCAGCATGACATTTTGCAACTTTAATCATTAGTTCAAGTTCAAAGCAATATTCCTCCAAATTGTTGTCTGTCTTCAACTCCTAGTGGAGTTTCCCTGTGGAAGAAGATAGTCTTTGAAGTCACCGAAGCTCTGCGGTAGTCATTTATATTTAACAAAACAGAAATTACCAGGGCCACTATCTTTGCAAGCTTTATTGAAATCCTTAGACATCTTCTTTTTCCCAAGTTCTAAATGAACAATGTGCTACCAACTTAACTAAACAATAGGGTATGCTGTCATGAATTGTCAAGTAGCTGAAGTACCTTTAGTGGAAAGCAAGTATTGTTTTATTTCCTGTACTAGCTTAAGAGTAAGTACGGTACAGAAAATCAATAAACATATTCCCAGAGCTGGGACTAACTCACTGTGTGACTTTAGGAAAACTAATTTCTCAGGTTCTCAGGGTACTCATTTGTGAAATGAACAGGTTGGACAAATTAATCACTTAAGTTCTTTTCAATTCTATTATTCTATGACTGTATGATTCAGTGTTTCAACTTGATTGTTGGCCTTTAAGTAATAATGAGAATTAATCTCTCTCAATTCAAAATTTCATCCTTTGATCATAACATAAAACACAGGAGAACCACACAAAACAAATGTCTAGTTTAATGAATTATTGTGAGGGGAGCAGGTGTATAACCACCACCTGGTTCAAGAAATAAAACATTAGCAACTGCCCCATGAGCCCTTTCATGTGCCGCATCCCAATATCAACTTCATCCCTCCTTCTCCTCAAAGTAACCACTATCTTCACTTTTCAAATAATTGCTTCCCTTGCATTCATTGAATTCAATTGTTATTTTTTACTTTATAAATCAACTTTATTGAGGTATAATTTGCATACAATAAAATGCACTTACCATTAAGTGTTTGATTGCTTTTAAGGAATATATACATTCATGTAACCAGCAGCCAAGTCAAGATGTAGAATATTTATTTCAATTAACCCTAAATGTTTCCTTTTGTCTCTTTGAAGTCAGTTCACATCCCTCCTCCATTCTTAGTCCCAGGCAACCAATGTTCTTTTCGAGTACATTCTATGTGGAAGTCACTGTGTTTCAGAGAGTGAGATAATGGATACATACAGGCTTTTCCATCAAGAAACTTATAAGACAATTGCCATTTCTATTTTGCTCACCAATGTATCACCAAACACAAGTAGAGTGCATGGCAATAGTAAGCACTCAATAAATATCTATGAAATGTAAATTCAAGGAGTATACAGATAAATACACAGCAGAATGTTACAAAAAACTATAAGAAAGACACAAACAAACATTCTATGACATAAAACACAGGAAAGGTTTGAGGTAAGCCTGGAAAAATAGAATGAGACTTATACAGTGAATGGCTTTGAAAATCATGCTCTATTCCTTTATTTCTAGGTAGTGGGACAATCACTGAAGTTTTTGGACAGGGGAGTGATGTAATTACATTCGTATAATACTTCAGGAAGATTAAGTTTGTGGCAGTGTATGGGATACATCAGAAAGGAAGATATAGTTGGCAAAGACTAGTAAGGAGATAATTATGGTCGCCCAGACATGAAGTAATGAGGGACTGAACCGGGGGCTGTAGCAGGAGAGCACTTTGTGAAGGTACACTCTACAGACCATTGTTCCTACCATACAAAAGTCTTCTCCATTGAGTGGCCATTTTCTTCTTCAACTAGAAGAATACTGGATAAAACTATGAACATTTTGCTGATTCAGTAGTTTTACATCTATAGTGCATATCTAATTTCTTAACAAAAGTATTGGCATCATCTTCTATCCTAGCTACATGTGTCACAAAAGTATACCATAATACCCTTGCAGAATCCCCAGGGATTTTCCCTTAAACATAGTGATGAATTCTGAAAAATTCTCATGTGTTTGCCAAAATTATAAGTTGTGGCATTTCAGAAATTCGTCTCTCCCACCCCCTGAAACAACCTTTTTTCTTCAATCTTGTAAAATCTGGGTAAGTTACTTAACCCACATGAGTCTCAGATTTTTGGTGTTTTTTTTTTCCATTTATAAAATGCAGATGATATTTTCTACCTTATAGAACTATTCTACAGATTAAGTAAAATTATTTTTCTAAAGTGCTGAGCCTGCTGAGCAGCATGTTTTGCACATAGGAGAAGCTCAGTAAATCTTAAATACTATTGATATTGCTATTATTGGTTTTATCACTGTTAATCCTGTAGCAAAACAATTCACACAACTTCTATTAGTGTGGGCACAGCAAGTAAAGAATTTGATGCTGGTAATCCAGTGTCTTTGTTCTCAGAATTTAAATTCTCACCATCTATGGAGCTACAGTGTACCTCATAATGATCATTGCCTTTTCTTTAGAGGAAATATATTGGGAGTACTAGTCATAGTTATTAAAAAACAAAACAAAACATGGTTTACATTTGGAAGAGAGAGAAAATGAGAATGCTTATGTTTTTTTCTCTTTTCCCTGCACATTATTTCTCTGATTGTCATCTGTTTATTCTCCCCTTTTGTAACAAACAGGAAAACCAGTTTTCTAGAGCCATTTCTTACACCACTAACTTTTCATGACCAAGGTGGTGGTGGGCTAGCTCAATCTATCTCATGAAATGTTTAAAAAAGTGGGTCAGTTGGAATTCCTCTGAATATAGAAATGTTTTTGATGAATTAGTTATTTCCTAGAATTTTTTCCAATGTTTGTAATGTTCTCTATGAACCAGAGATAGTTATCATGATTTACTATAGAAAGTCATAGTTTGGGTCCATGCCATGTAAAGAAAAAAGAGAAACAAATAAAAGTAGAGGGAAAAAACCCAATTAGTACAGACAGTCATTAAATTAACATTATTAAATTATATTTGTTTCTTGAATACAATTTTGGAGAATATCAGCTGTGGATAATTTAGAAACATTAGCATGAGCTAATTATGCAAACTTTCATGGTCAGTTTCAACTTGCATATGTTAATATTAAATGCAGTTTGATTTATACACATTTATTATAATTTCTTATGATTTATCAATGACAGAATGAGTGATGATTATCTCAGTAAGGAAAAATAGAAAATTTTAAAAAATGAAATATACATATTTAATATTCAAAGTCAATATTAACTCTAGTTTCCCCTTTGAGGCTATATGAGAAAGATAAAATGCCACAGCAAAAGCTTGGGGAACTAACTCATATTAGAGAAGTATATTTAAAGGATAAGTGAGCTCATTTTATAAGAAGCTAATAAAATATCATAGTGGAAAGAAATGTTTCTTCCTCCCCATTGATGTCAATTGTCAGATTAGTTCTAGATTTTAAACCCAAATTTGTTCTTGCTGGTTTTGAAATTTTGTTTAAAGTTGTGAGTCTTTATCTTTCGTTGACCTATGCTGTCACAGATGTGATGCTTTTGATTTCCCTTCCAGCTTATATAATGGAACTTTTCTTTTTGGAACCTGGTAATTTTAAGATTAGAATTCTTTGTTTGAAAGGAACCTACCATCGGCTGACCTCAACCCTTTTCATTTTTGATCTCAGGTTCACCTAAACCCCATGATAGCACCAAGGTCCAAAGTTTTTAAAGATACAAATTTCTTTTATTCCCTATTCTCCTTTAGAGAAAATAACATCAACTAAAAACTCCTTCTGTCTGAAATTCTTCCTCTTTGTGTTCAAGGAAAGTTGAAATGGCTCTTGAATCTCTTTATGCAAAGGTGTTTTTTCAGTGTCTTGACCCTCTAGTCTTCAGCTTCACTTACAGCAAGTGCATTATTGTTAAAAGGTGATTCATTCTTCAATATTAATTAATGTGGAAATTTAGTTTATACATATGTGAAATATTCTGAAATTAGAGGTAGAACTTCTAAAACAAAGTTTCTATGGTGGCCTGTAATTTCTGGAAATGGATAAGAGCAAATCACATTACAAATATAGAGTTTAAGTTTTTAAAAATAGTATTATCAATATATTTTTTTAAAAAAATCAAAGAACTTGCAAATAGGAAAGCAGGAGTAAATCAGTGCATCGGTGACCCAGAAACTTGAGGCAGGTAATTCTCCTGGAATTCAGTCCATTGGAACAAAAGGAAATATAAGAGAAAAGGTAATAGACATACAACATAGATTCACAAGTTCCAAGATCACTATAAATGGCATTCTTTGAGTAGAAACAGAGAGAATAGAAGAAAGGAAATACAGAGTAATAAAAGAATACATACACTAATTCCTTTAGTCAACAAATTAGTGCCATGTCCCAGGCACTGTTCCAGACTCAGGGAAACATTAATAATAATATAATAAAAGCAAACAAAAGTCTCTGCATGCATGGTGCTTACATTCTGCTTGGAAAGACCTACACTAAGCAGGATAAATAAATAAAATATAATGTGTTAGAGTATGAAAAGGGTTGAGGAAATAAATAAGCAAATAATAAGAATTTGAAATAATGTGATAATTTTTTCATTTTGGATGTGGTGGTCAAGAAAGGCCTCACTGCCCCAGAGACATATGGGCATTGAGGTGAAGTGAGGCCGTGAGCCATGCTGCAGTCTGCAGGAAGGGCATCTCAGATAGAAGTAATTATAAGTATAAAGGCCCTTGAGTCAAGAGCATATGAGATATATTCAAGGAACAGAAAGGAGGTTCACTCTGGAGAGAACTAGGGAAGAGTAGTAGGAGGTAATGTCAGAGGAAAAGAAGGACAGCTTGTGTAGTTTTGGTTGTCACAGTAAGAACTTTGATTTACTATGGAAAGCCATTAGAGGTTTTTGCGAAGAGGAGTGACATTATCTGACAGGTGTTTACAGGATCATAGACCATATCTCAACATAATAAAAGCTGTTTATGACAAACCCACTGCCAGCATAATACTCAATGGTGAAAAGCAGAAAGCCTTCCCGCTAAAATTTGGAACACGACAAGGATGCCCATTCTGACCACTTCTATTCAACATAGTATTGGAAGTCCTAGCCTAGTCACCGCAATCAGACAAGAAAAAGAAATAAAAGGTATCCAAATTTGAAGGGAAGAGGTAAAGTCACTATATGCTGGTGACATGATACTATATATGGGATCTTAAACTCTTTCAATGTTTTTTTTTTTTCTATAAAGGAAAAAAGAGATGTAGCCTGGTATCTAGAGGAGAAATCGGGTCAGAGGTTTCTTGTGTGTGTAATGGGAGAAGTAACGGTTTGTGGAACAATAGGAATTATTCAATAAAGAAGAAAAAATTCATAATAAAAGAGAAGAATATCTGGAACAATGTTCTTGAATGGTGGAGTGAAGATAGGGGCTTATTCACAGGAAGAGGCATAGGCTTGGAGCATGGGAAGTCCATTCATAGAAATAGAAAAGTAGAATATATGGGTAGATATACTGGTAGGTAGGTAAATGTGGTGGTGAGAATAGATGGAAGTTCTCACCTGGTTATTTTTTTCTCAGTGGAATAGGAAGCAAGGTCATCATCTGAGCATGAAGATGGGAGAAGAGGCACTAAAAGTTTAAGAAAACAGAGCATGTATAGAATAGTCAGCTAGAAATGTTGGAGAGTGAATGTGCTAGGGGAAATATGGCATGATACCCATTCAGCATTAAAGGCTTACTTGAGGTTAATAGTCATGAATTAAATGTGAGACCATTCAGTACTATTGTGTGTTTTCTACAGCCATGTTCAGCTGCAGGGGTTGCAAGTATAATTAGCAGCTGGAGAATTTGATTTCACCAAGGTTTTAGTCTCATGATCTGAATAAAATGAAGTGAGAGAGGCATGGGAGGTAAGGGGAGGCATAGGACGGTATATGCACAAGATTCATTACACTAATTGACTTTGGAACTTAAGCTGCATCATGAGTGAAGGCCAGATATCAAGGGGGTGATAGCCAATGAAAGGGGTTAGGATCAAAATTTGTGGGTCTTAGTTCAATGGAAAGACTGTTAGAGTCAAGGTAGCAGAGGAAGTTGGCTGGGAAGATAAGTGGTGGTTAAAAATTGGAATGTTTAAAATTAAAATTATGGAGTAATTTCAGTTATTTTAAATCTAAGGTCAAAAGTGTGACTATGGGATTAAGTGACTGAGGTAGGTTGGAGGAACAGATTATGGGAGGAAAGGATGTCCAGAAACTGAGAGGCCAATTTATTGGAACAATCTTCTAGGTGAATTTTTAAATCTCCAAGAATTATGAGTTAGTGTTTGAGAGTGACAGTGAGACTGGAGCTAAAGAAATGAAGGTGAGTGAACTGGGGATCTGCAGACCATTGAAATAAGAGAGTAAGTAGGTGTTTTTATGGGGGAGAAAAAGAGTGTGATCTCAAAAAGTCTAGATAATGGTGGTGAGGAAGGTGTGCCACTGTCCCAAATCCACCTGTTTGTTCTCTGTATCTATAACTCTGTTTCTGTTTTCTTATGTTTGTTCATTTGTTTTATTTTTTAGATTTCACATATGAATGAAATCATACAGTATTTGTCTTATTTCCCTTAGCATAATACCCTCTAGGTCCATCCATGTTGCTGCAAATGGCATGATTTCATTCTTTTTTATGGCTAAGATATATTGCATTGTGTGTGTGTATATATGTGTGTGTGTATATTTATGTGTGTCTACACACACACACACACACACACACACACACACACACCACATCTTCTTTATCCATCCATCTGTTGATGGGCACAGAGGTTGCTATCATATCTTGGCTACTATAAATAATGCTACAATGAACATAGAGTTGCATATATCTTTTCAAATTAGTGTTTTCATTTTCTTCAGATAAATACCATGAGTAGAATTGCTGGATCATATGGTAGTTCTATTTTTAATTGTTTTGAGGAACGTGCGTACTGTTTTCTGTAGTAGTTCTACCCATTTACATTCCCACCAACAGAGCACTATGGTTCCCTTTTCTCCACATGTTTGCCAACACTTGTTATTTGTTTTTAGATTTTTTTTTTTCATAATAGCCATTTTGGCAGGTGAGAGCTGATACTCACTGTGTTTTTTTTTTTTTTTTGCAGTACGTGGGCCTCTCTCTATTGTGGCCTCTCCCGTTGCGGAGCACAGGCTCCGGACGCGCAGGCTCAGCGGCCATGGCTCACGGGCCCAGCCGCTCCGCGGCATGTGGGATCTTCCCGGACCGGGGCACGAACTCGTGTCCCCTGCATCGGCAGGCGGACTCTCAACCACTGCGCCACCAGGGAAGCCCCTCACTGTGGTTTTGATTTGCATTCCTTGATGATTAGTGATGTTGAGCATCTTTTCCTGTGCCTGTTGGCCATTTGTATGTCTTCTACAGAAAAGTGTTTATTCAGATCCTCTGCCCACTTTTTAATTGGGTTGTTTGGTTTTTTGATGGTAAGTTGTATGAGTTCTTTGTATATTTTGGATATTAACCAACCCCTTATTGGATATATCATTTGCAAATATCTCCTTCCATTCAGTAGGTGGTCTTTTTGTTTTATTGACAATTTCCTTTGCTGTGCAAAAGCTTTCTAGTTGATGTTGCCCCATTTGTTTATATTTGCTTTTGTTTCCCTTGCCTGAGGAGACATATCCAAAAAAATATTACTAACACCAATGTCAAAGTGTGTACTTCCTATGTTTTCTTCTAGAAGTTTTATGGTTTCATGTCTTACATTTGTCTTTAATCTATTTTGAATTTATTTTTGTGCATGGTGTGAAAGAGTAGTCCAGTTTGATTCTTTTGCATGTAGCTGTCCAGGTTTCCCAACACCATTTATTGAAGTGTTTGTCTTTTCCCCATTGTATATTCTTGTGTCTTTTGTCATAAATTAATTGAACATAAGTGTGTGGGCTTACTTCTGGGCTCTCTATTTTGCACCACTGATCTATGTGCCTAATTTTATGCCAGTACCATGCTGTTTTGATTACTGTAGCTTTGTAGTATGGTTTTAAATGCAGGAGTGTGATGCCTCCAGCTCTATTCCTCTTTCTCAAGATTGTTTAGACTATTCGGGGTCTTTTATGTTTCCATAAAAATTTTCAAATTATTTGTTCTAGTTATGTGAAAAATGCCATTGATATTTTGATGGGGATCACACTGAATTTGTAGATTGCCTTGGGTAGTTTGTCACTTTAACAAAATTAATTATTTTAATCCATGAACATGGTATGTCTTTCCATCTGTTTGTGTCATCTTCACTTTCTTTCACAGTGTCTTATGGTTTTCTAAGTACAGGTCTTTTATCTCCTCAGTTAGATTTATTCCTAGGTTTTTTATTCTTTTTGATGCTATTGTAAATGGGATTGTTTTTCCCAATTTCTCTTTCTGATAGTCCTTTATTAAGTGTATAGAAATGAGACAGATTTCTGTATATTAATTTTGTATCCTGCAACTTTACCAAATTCACTGATGAGTTCTAATAGTTTTTTGGTGGTGTCTTTAGGATTTTCTATAGTACCATGTCATCTGCAAACAGTGACAGTTTTATTTCTTCCTTTCCAATTTGGATTCCTTTTATTTCTTTTTCTTGTCTGATTGCTGTGGCTAGAACTTCCAATTGTATGTTGAATAAAATTGGTGAGAGTGGCATCCTTGTCTTGTTCCTGATCTTAGAGGAAATAATTTCAGCTTTTAACTGTTGAGTATGATGTTAGCTGTGAGCTTGTCATATACAGCCTCTATTATGTTGATGTATATTCCCTCTATATGCACTTTGATAAGAATTTTTATCATAAATAGATGTTGAATTTTGTCAAGAACTTTTTCTACATTCATTGAGATGATCATATGATTATTATTCTTCAATTTGTTAATGTGGTGTGTCACACTGACTGATTTGCAGATGTTGAACCATCATTGCATCCTTGGGATAAATCCCACCTTATCATGGTTAGTGATGTATTGTTGAATTCAGTTTGCTAATATTTTGTTGAGGGTTTTTGCATCTATGTTCATGACTGATATTGATTTGTAATTTTCTTTTTTTGCGATATCTTTGTCTGGTTTTGGTATCAGGGTGATGCTTGCCTCAAAGAATGAGTTTGGAAGCATTCTTTCCTCTGCAATTTTTCAGAGTTGTTTGAGAAGGATAGTTGTTAACTCTTCTCTAAATGTTTGGTAGAATTCAGCTGTGAAGCCACCTGGTCTTGGACTTTTGTTTGTTGGGAGTTGTTTTATTACTAAGTCACTTTTATTACTGATATTAGTCTGTTCATATTTTCTATTTCTTCTTGGTTATTCCCCCCTTACTCTTTTATTTATCACTGTAAAATGGGGAATATAAAATGTATTGCAGAGGGTGAGGAAAGCACAATTCATGATCTAATCAGTGAAAACCATGTGTCATACATTTTTCCTCTGGTTAGCTCTTCAAAGATTTTTCCTGAACCTTCAAAGAGGCTTCCCTAGGTGAAGTTTACTTCTCTGTGAGGTGTATTTAGGTGCTTAGTAATAGTTAATCATCTTATCTAGGTGAGTCAGGAGAACTTCAGCCGTAATAACTGAAACAATTCATTCTCTTTTTTCAAAAGATATTCAGTGTATCTGTGAGGATAAGCAATAACTAAAAATCATGGCATTTGATCTATATCTATATATCTATATATATCTATAGATATAGATATATATAGATATATAGATATAGATATATCAAATGCTGTACTGTATAGATATAGATATATATACATACATCTGGCTGATTAAGCCAGTTTTTCTAAGGAGTCCACAGCACAGATGGAGAAGGAAGTAAGAGAAAAAAATTAACATAGAAGGATTCTGTAATGATAGTACGACAGATTTTATGCAAGAGAAGAGCCATGTCGTTTGAAACATCCTTTGAGAAAAAACAATAAGAGATACAATTGCGTGACTATAACTAAGCTTTTGAAATTTCTTTTATGGCCTGTCTTTAGGATAAAGTGACCTGAAAAACAGAGATTCAAAAGAATTATACTTTTGTATATGACGTTTCAACTCTTTTGAATAGTCATCTTTAATAAGAAGAACCTAGATATGGCTGAAATCATCATTAGTGGAGATTTTTAGAAGGGTGGTTGTTTCTCAAGTTATGTCTCTCTGCCTCATGATACCTTTCTATGATTAAAACCTGAATAGAATGCTAGACTGAATAGAATGCTAGGGCACCTATTGACTCTGTGATCATCTTCAGCCCCTGCTCTTCTTAAAACCAGAGGAATAGAATGTCCTAGAAGCCTGCAAAAGATAATTGATCAAAGCTTCAAGGCTTGGCATTCATTATCCCAATAAAAAACCTTTTTACCTAACTGAACTTGACAAACTTAAACCTAAGTTCCACTTCACTGTTCCACCTGGAACACTGTTTCACCTGTGAATGTGTTTAAGTTGATAGCTGTTAACATCTCAAAACATGATCACTATTTTTTCCCAAAACTCTCTTTTGCTAAGTCTTCTAGATGTCGAGGATCTTTCCTTCCCTCATCCATTTTCACTCTGAGAATTGTTTAAATCTCAGTCTTCAGAGCCTACTGACTACAAATTATCTCCCTTTGCTCCTTCAATAGACTGATTTCAAATGGCCACAAATCTGACAATCAAGGAATTGCCCAAATATAGGTAGATGAGTTAGACCTGTCCAGGAATATTTGTTAGCAATAACGTACTCATAGTATCATTTGTTTCCAAAGATCTATATGTTTGACATATAAATTCTTTCATCTTAATATCCTTAGACTTTTAAACAATCTGACCACTTGACCATATTGGTGTCTATAATGCTAAATGGGTAATTTCTAAGTTATCTAGTATTTACAATAACGACTATTCATTTCCATGTAGACTGTACTCACTGATATAATAGACACAACAGATCTTAACTTACGTATTAATATCTGTGTATCAAGTCAGATATGGATAGCCCAGTTATCTGTCCACATGAAACTGTTTTGGTTTTCTTTACCTAATATTTTGGGTGTCTACTGAGGAGAAGCATGATGCTAAGCAATGTGTAGTCACAGTCTCTCATAATCATCAAACTACTGTATTAGCTTTGAGGTAGGTAATTTATAGAAGAAGCAGCTGAGGCTCAGAGAAATTAAATATCTCATGGAAGGTCACAGAGCTATCCATTGGAAAATCTCAAATAGGAAATGAGATCCAGATCTGTCTTATTTAAGCCCGTGTCTATTCCACTACACCCTTCCTCTAGTCTACTTGATAATTAGAGACTACCAGATTTCTGGCTCCAAGGATGATACTGCTAAAACTCTAAATATAACACACATGGACTGGAAAGATGACTCACTTGAAGGCCATGCTTCTATAGACACCCATCAAAGAAAGAGGATAAATTTATTAAATCCAGTCTATGTGAAATGGCAGTGACTGAATTCAGTAGGGTTGCTAGGTAAAATACACCCAGTTAAATTTGAATTTCAGATAAATAAGTAATTTTTTAGTATAAGGGTGGCCCATGCAATATTTAGGGCATACTTGTATTTTAAAAATTATCCCTTATTTGAAATTAAAATTTAACTGAACATCCTGTATTTTTATTTGCTAAATATTGCAATCCTATGAATAAAGCAATTGTGGTTAGAACTTCCAATTTCAGGGAACCATTCAGTTGTGTTTTCTATTAGCCTTTTAGAAAAATAGCCTTGATCTAGTACATAGTGATTGGATAATCGCATGAATGTTGTGCTCTGAAGTAGGGAAAGGGTTTTGTTTGAGGTGGAGGGCAATAAATTTAACAATATCCTGAACTTTTGTTCCATGCCGAATACAGTTTCTGAAATCGATTCCTCATATATTATGGTATATACAAGGTGGCACTCATTGCACCTGAACTTTTAGAATAAAATTCACTGATGGAACTAAACTATTGGAAAAAGAAAATAACCTTTTATGGGCCATGTTTTTTTCACTCCATGACTACACAGTGTAGTAGGAAAAAAGCACTGACCTTGAGTTAGAAAAGCTGAGTCCTGCTCCCAGCTGTCACATATTAGGCAAGTGACCTAGGAATAATACCTCTCTGAACTTAATAATATCTCTCTGAACTATATTCTCTGAACTTCACTTTCTTTGTATCTATGTAATAGGGGTAATAATTCCTGTCCAGTCTATTTCACATAATTGTTAATAAGCCTAAATGAGGGAATAGATACATAGCATTCTGTTAAGTTGTAAAGCACTCTTCAAAATGTAAATAATTATCTTCATTTTCCCCCAAAAGAGCTTTAACTGACAACTAATTATGATATTGAAAATACTAATAATGAATAAACAATTTGCCTTTCAGAGAGACTTGGTTGTTTTCTGATTTTTTTTTTTTTTTTTTTTGCCAGCAAGGAAATATTTCATTGCTTTGTGATTTACTATTCTGGTATTTCACATTTATAAAACCATTTGAAATGGACTAGTTCCAAGCTGAGTAAAAGTGAATAAAAAACTAGACTATCCTGAGAGAGATTATATGATATCTTGTGAATGTGGATTATGTGATCCCGTATAACATATATGTACTCATGGAAGTGTGATAAACACTATCAGTCACATGATGTATGCTGATGATATAATAAGCCTTGAAAATAATGTTGAAGCAGTTTTATTCAGTGACAGGATGAAGTTTCATTAAAATCTTGTCAACCAAAATTATCAGAAAGGAAATTTCCAAGTTTTTTTAATGGTTAAGGAAGCTGATCCCCTATCAATTTAAATCTTTTCGGAATTAAGTGGGAAAGTATTTTAATAATAGCAATAGTTTCAGTTATTAGAGTTAATGATTTACATCTCCTTCATTGCACATACACAAATATGTAAGAGGGTACCGTGAAAATCATCCTTATATCATGACATCTTTTTGGGGGGGGCTTTTTTTGTGGCTTTCAGGAGCTTAGTTCCCCGACCAGGGTTTGAACCTGGGCCCTGGCAGTGAGAGTGCCAAGTCCTAATCACTGGGCTGCCAGGGAATTCCCATGACATCTATTTCTGTGATTTAGGACTGCCTACTGGAATATTGCCTCAAATAGTTATTGATATAAAGGAAACAAAGCTATTGAAAGCAAGCAGAGATGGTTCATAGTGCTACATATTAAGAAAGAATCAGTCTATTTTTAACTAAATCTTTTTTTTTTTTTTTGGTAAAGCCATTGGGGGTCTCTCTGTCTCTCTCTTTCTCTCTTTCCCTCTCCCACTCTTTCTTCTCCTCCCTCTTCCTCTCCCCCTTCTTTTCTCTCTCTCCTGTATCCTTTCTAATTTTAATTTTTCTTCCTTTCAAAGAGTATGTTTGTTGCACGTTAAAATGAAAACTTAGGGATCACTAGTCTTTTCACCACTATTAATTCTGCCTTTTCAGAGTGGCTTCCAGCAATACTTTGAGAATTATTCTCAAATCTTTCAAACTAACCTTTGAAACCCATAAGATGTTTATTTATTCTCTTCGATGTCATGGCAGTGATATGTAGATTTTTATCAAAGAACTGCTTCTGAAAATCAAAAATGCTGTTACTGAGACCAAGGAAAAAATTTACTTGTTAAATGGGGTTGTTTAATTTTGATACTATGTTTTACTTTTTTCATTAAAGCATTGAGATGTCACATGTAAAGCATCCCATTAAGCCACAGTCTGGTTGGAAACATGGTGTGGACTTAAGAGTGGTCATTGCAGCAATGGCCATTATGAACTGTCTTCTTTTATGGAAGTATTTTTAGCTTTGATTATTTGGTCCCATTAAACCTTAATTAAAAGTTAGATATTTTTGGAAACCATAAAGAAAACAAAAAGACAACTTACAGAATGGGAGAAAATATTTGCAAATGATGTGGCCAAGAAGAGCTTAATTTCCAAAATATACAAACAGCTCATACAACTCAATAACAAGAAAAGAAACAACCCAATCAAAAAATGGGCAGAAAAGCTAAATAGGCATTTCTCCAGAGAAGACATGCAGATGGCCAGTAGGCACATGAAAAGATGTTCAACATTGCTAATTATTAGAGAAATGCAAACCAAAACTATAATGAGGTATCACCTCACACCAGTCAGAATGGCCTTCATTAAAAAGTCTAC
This sequence comes from Lagenorhynchus albirostris, assembly GCF_949774975.1. NCBI lineage: Eukaryota > Metazoa > Chordata > Mammalia > Artiodactyla > Delphinidae > Lagenorhynchus > Lagenorhynchus albirostris. The sequence continues at coordinate 49,439,517 of NC_083116.1, forward strand.
AAACAAGAAATGCTGGAGAGTGTGTGGAGAAAAGAGAACCCTCCTAAATTGTTGGTAAGAATGTAAATTGGTGCAGCCACTGTGGAGAACAGTGCACAGGTTCCTTAAAAAACTAAAAATAGAGCCACCATATAACCCAGCAATCCCACTCCTGGGCATATATCAAGAGAAAACTCTAATTTGAAAAGACACATGCACCCCAATGTTCATAGCATCACTATTCACAATAGCCAAGACATGGAAACAACCTAAATGTCCATCAACAGAGGAATGGATAAAGAAGATGTGGTACATATATACAGTGGAATACTACTCAGTCATAAAGAATGAAATAATGCCTTTTGCAGCAACATGGAAAGACCAAGAGATTATCATACTAAGTGAAGACAGAGAAAGACAAATACCATATGATATCACTTATATGCGGGATCTAAAATATGATACAAATGAACTCATTTAAAAAACAGAAACAGACTCACGGACATAGAAAACAAACTTATGGTTACCAAAGGGGAAAGGAGGATGGGGGGAGAGATAAATTAGGAGTTTGGGATTAGCAGATACAAAATACTATATATAAAATCAGTAAACAACAAGGTCCTAATGTATAGCACAGGGAACTATATTCAATATCCTGTAATAAACCATAATGGAAAAGAAAATGAAAAAGAATATTTTTCCCCTGTTCTATATAATTGCAAATTTCCTACATTTTTAGTTCTATTTTCAGAATGGATTCTTATATTGCCAAGAGTAAGACTCCAATATAACACATTATTTATTATCTGCAGATACTGATCTGGGCAATGTTGAGGTAGAGAAACTTTATTCTTCAGCACCAAAGACCACCTCCCTTCCCTTTTGTTCAAGGCACCTGCTTCCATTTCCTTTGCCTGGCTCAGAAAGCTGATCTTATTTTATTTTCTCTTTACTATTTACGGTCAAAAGTGTCATATGATGATCTTCCCAGGATTATTTGCCTTTTAGAATTGAGCACTAGGAGAAGAACTAAAGATACATACAGACACACACACACATACACACTCCCAATGTTTTCATATATATACATACATATCTACATCTATATCTATACACATTTTATTTATATCTGTATGTATATATAGAGAGATATTAGGTAAGGGCCAGGAGAATCAGAACCTGAAAGACCTAGAGGTTGTGAGAACACTGCCCTTTCCCCCCCATTCATATTCTACTGAATCAAGACCCTGGTTCTTTTTAGGCTCACTACTCTTGCTGAATCCTTCCTTTGCAGTAGACTTTAAGTCCCATGAAAGCAGAGGCCTTTTACCACATTGGTCATTTCTGCATTCTTAGTGCCTATAAAAATGCTAACGTATATTTGTTGAATTAATAATCAGAGAACTTTTAAAATTCACATATAATCTCATCAACCAGAAGTAGATGCTGCTAACATTTTAGTGCATTAATTTTCAGTTGTTTCTCTGTGTCACTTTCCCTCTCTCTCATTGGTTCTCTCTACTTCATTTAATATGAGTCGTCATTTTTACCAAGTCTCCAAGACCCATCTCAGCAGTGTATTAGAACCACTAAACAGTGTCCTTGCTACAAAAAAGTGTCACAATATCAACAAACTTTCATTTACCCATCTATATTTTCTGCCCCCTTTGATACAACACCCTGAGGATCTATTCCCCGATATACTCACTCAGTTCCTGTTAGCCAGGTCCTTCAGCTCCTTTGGTGTATGAACCATCTACTCCCTTGGTAGACCTAGCACTTCTCCAGTAGGATCAGGCTGAACTCTGACTCTGGTTGTTGGTCTGGAGTCTAGGACGGGAGATAGGGCTAGATCCTGAGGGGGGCCAACATTGTCTTATAATACATTTACCTCATTTGAGCCTTCTGCATAGTCTTCAATCAAGGGAACTTCTCTCTTCTAACAAGGAAGGGTGAGGGCATTTTTCAGGTTTAGAGGGTTAGGGGGAATCTAGGAGTTCAAGTTGATCAAGTGAATCTACTCAGATATTCTCATTCAAAATTTGTTAAGGCCCCATTCTTTCTCTATGAGGATCCAGACTTTGGCATAAAGACTGCCCTAGGCTGAGAATTCAACCTCCTCTGAGGCTCAGTCTCTTATGATCAAATCCCGTGTCAGTCTGCATTCTGGCTATGGGAGATTAAGGTCTTTTTAAAATGCTTCCAAGGAGGTCTCACTCATTGCTTTACATTGGTAATAAGCGATCTGAGCCTGTCATTTGCTTTCTTGAAAGCATCACTGGTGCTTAGCAAGAGTCATCCAAAACCAGTCTGAATAGTTACTAAGCTCCCTATATTTTGCAAACACTGGAGACTTTACAAAAGCTAGTGCATCTCTGCATTCCACCTACTGCTACTAATAGGTACTATTTGCCATTTAGCCACTGAGACTCTTTTCTACAACCTCTTGTGTTACCAACCGTATTAGTTCTTATTTCATAGAAGCAAGCTTGAAATGGGATTTTTGAGAAATTGATTTATTGAGGGGTCACCTGCCAGTAAATCCTTTAAGGGAGTGAGGAAGGGGGGTTAGAGCAGAGGAAGATCCAAGGCAAAGATGTGGTTTGAAGTGTAGTCTAGCTTGTTTCAAGTGGGAGGCCCTGCAACACGAATGACACCACAGAGTTATCCCACCTTGAGACAACGGTCAGGCATTTTGCACTATAAACTCCCAGGTATTTCCAAGAAAGACAGCTCCTTGCTGCTGAGGCCAATTCTGAAGAGGATGGAACTGTGAACTGTTAACATCCAATACTTATAGCAGCTCGGAGAATAGTTGCATCACTCAGTAAAGTGGATCCAAGCAAGGCACCAACTTATACTGTGTGGGCTCAGGGGCAAAATTTGTGCAGAAACCTGAAGGACACTATGCTGATGACTGGGGGAAGAACATTCTAGGCAAAGTAAATGGCAAGTGCAAGAGCCCTGAAGTGGAAATATTCTTGATGCATTCTAGTAATAGCAAGAAAGCTTAATGGAATATTACTCAGCCATAAAAAGAATGAAAAATGCCATTTGCAGCAACGTGGATGGAACTAGAGATTATCATACTAAGTAAAGTAAGTCAGACAGAAAAAGGCAAATACCATATAATATCACTTATATGTGGAATCTAAAAAAATGATACAAATGAACTTATTTACAGAACTGAAGTAGACTCAGACATAGGAAACAAACTTATGGTTACCAAAGGGGATAGTGGTGGTGGTGGGGGGGGACATAAATTAGGAGTTTGGGATTAATATATACACACTACTGTATATAAAATAGATCACCAATGGGAACCTACTGTATAGCACAGGGAACTATATACAATGTTTTGTAATAACCTCTAATGGATAAAAATCTGAAAAAGAATATATATGTATTCAGTTTTATATATATATATGTGAATAACTGAATCACTTTGCTGTACACCAGAAGCTAACACAACATTGTAAACCAACTATACTTCAATTTAAAAAAAAGAGAGAGAGAGAAAAAAAAGAAAAGAAAAGAAAGCCTGTGCTATGGGCATGCTGTGAGTGCGGGGAGAGTAGTAGATTAGGTCAGAGGGGTAGTTGGGCTCGAATGTGAACAAACAGCTTTATAGGCCATGGAATGGACCTTGGATTTTACTCTGAATGAGATGAGAACACACTGGAGGGTTTTCAACAGGGAAGTGACATTGTCTGACTTAACATTTTAAAAGATTCAACCTGGCTGCTGGGCTTAGAATAGACTGTAAAGTGGTAAGGGCAGAAGCAGGGAGACAAGTTAGGAAGCTTTTGTCCTAAGGCAACAGATGTCTGTGGTTTGAATTAAAGTAGTAGTGGTAGAGGTGATGAGAAGCGATTGGATCCTGGATATATTTTGAAGGTCGTCCTAAAAGATTTTGTGGATGGATTTGATGTACAATGTGTGAGAGAGAAGTAAGGAAGTTTGGGGCCTAAACATCTGGAAGAATAGATGAGCTAAATAAATCCTGGGAGGCACAGATCTTTGACAGTGGAAATCAAAAGTTTGGTTTGGGGTATCTTAATTTGGAGATGACATTTAGAATCAATTGCAGATTTAGAGTAGGTAATGGAATATACAAGTCTGGAGTTTATAATTGATTAAAATAGTTCCCTATTATTGAACATTTAGATTACTTCCATTATCTGTTGCTGTTATGAATGACATGGACATAACTATTTCATTATATACATTGTTATACATTTGTCTACAAGGTTCCTAGAGGTGGAAGTTCTTCCTTCAGACTTTAGATACATGGCATTAATTGTGTTCTCCACAATTTTATAATCACTTCACCCTCTAACTAGCAGTGTACTGTTTCTCAATACCATTACCAATCCCAAATATTATTATTCTTTTAAATAGTTGTCATTTTGACAAATGAAAAATGGCATTTCTCCTACTATTGATAAGATTGAGGATCTTTGTTCTAACGTTTGTCTCTCTGTCTTTCTTTCCTTTTATTTTTTGCTAAATTATTTGAGCTTCTTTAACAAAGTACCACAGAATGGGTGGCTTTAACAACTGAACGGTTGTTCTAGAGGCTAGAAGTCTGAATCAAGGTGTTAACAGGATTATTTTCTTCTGTGGTCTCTCCTTGGCTTGTACATGGCCGTCTTCTTTCTATGTGTTCACATGGGCTTATTTCTGTGCATGTCACTGTTCTAATCTCCTCTTTTTATAAGGACACCAGTTAGATCGGATTAGGGTCCATCCACATGCCTCATTTTACTAATTACCTCTTTGGAGGCTCTATCTCCAAATACAGCCGTATTGGCTGCTACAGCATCAACATAGGAATTTTGAGGGTACATAATTCAGTCTTTAGAACCAAGGATATTAACTCTTTTCATAAATATTCCAATTGCATTTGTTCTAGTGTTTAAATTGTCCATTGATTTTGTTAATGGAGTTTTTGCCAGTAAAGAAGTTTAAATTTAACCCCTTAATTCGTCTAAATTCAAGTGTGTGATATGGTACAAGAGAAAGCTCTAATTTGACTTTTTTTCCCATGTATCCCATTATCTTCATACTCTTTATTGCAAAGTTATTTCCACATTAATTTGTGTTTGTTTACTTACCATGCATTGAGAACTCTTTCATCAAGCATCTGTTCATGCTTGAGTCATTGCCATGTTGTTTTAACTTTTATAACTTTTAAATTTGTCTTTAATATTTGGTTTGATCTCCCACTCATTTTAATTTTTAGACTTAGTTATTTTATTTTTACTTTTTTCAAAATGATCTTTGGAATCATTCTAAGTTTCCCCCTACAAAAAAATCCATTGACATTTTCATTGCAAAGTAGTCCATATTTTATGTTAGAGTTGTTCTTTAATAGCTTATAGTTTTGAAAGCTTTGAAAATGTCACCTTTTCCTAACATTTTTTCTTACAAGTTATTTCTAATATCAAGGAATACATTTATTTTTGCATACTTTTATATTTTTGTTTTGGTTACCATTTTTGTGAACTCTTGTGATATTTCTAATGATTTATAAATTCATACTTTTGCATTTTTAGGCATATGGTAATCTAAAGATAGTGATAATTCTGTGACCTTTTTTCTAACATAACTCAAATTTCTATTTCATGCATTATTGAATTAGCCAGAATATCCATATAAATATTCATTTCTACTGGTGTTAGTAATGGTTCCATAGCTTGAACTTTATTTTCATTGGAACATTACAGGTATTTCTGTATCTTTTACCTACACCTGAAATTGGATCTATTGAGGTAATCTGTACAAATGGTCACATGAAAACCATGTTTGTTTACTTGTTTTTCATTGAAGTTCCTATTACATAGACTGCATTTCATTAGGTAATCCCTTTACTCTGTGAAATGTGGTGAGTGAAAAGAAGTGGGTGATACTTTCTATCCCATGCCTCTCAGGATTCTCCGAGTGATATCTTTAATAGTATAACTCATTCTTTTATTAAAGATGTTAATTCGAATCAATAAACATCATTGCATACCTGTAATATACAAGGCTCTGTGCCACGAGCTGAGAATATAGACGAATTAAGCTTTGTCCTTAACCTCAAAATTTTCTTTCTATTGGGGGAGACAGATACATAAACCAGTGGATGCAATACATTATGACTTATGGAAGATAGGATGAGAACACAAAAGATGGTATAGTCAGTTTTACCTGGGTTAGTGGGAAAGTCTTTTTCTGAGGATATGGAGGAGATAACACTTAAGATGAATCTTCAAAATTGGTTGCATGTTTGGCAGGCAAGCAAGCAAGAAAAGGCCATTGCAGACAGAAGGAACAGCATGAGCACATCTGTCTGTAGGTGTGAAATGTCCTAGTGTATTTGAAGCTTAATGGTATTTCAATATTGCCTGCTTTGATTGTTTAGGCATCAAAGAGCCAGAACATTCAAATCAAAATAAACTATTAATCATGTTTGTATTACTTGCCACTTTCAATTATTTGTGATTCTCCTCTCCTCCCAGGTTTTAGTGTAGATTATTAAGAATTGACTAAAGTGAGGCTAAAGTTAGATAATTGAAAGAGCTCAGAAAAAAAGTGCTACACAAATGAAAGGAATTATTGACTGAATATTAATTTTCATTTCCCTGACGAGTACAGTGGTGAAGACTGCTAATTATCCCCCAATTTCATTCTCCCTTTCGTATATAGGAATAGAATTTATGTTGGGCATATGACCAACTAGTCAAAGACTACATTTCACAGGCTCTGTGCTAGGTATGTAAGGCTAGCCATTGTGACCAGGTTTTTGCCAATGGAATATGAACAGAAGTGATGCGTCTCATGTCTAGGCCATTCATTTAAAAGACAGGGGCATTTCCTCTCTTGTGTCTTTATGTCCTTCCTTCAGGCTGGAATGTAAACATAACAGGTGCTATACAATTCTCCTGGACAAGGAGGTGGTAGGTATATATCAATGATATCAGATCAGTATGTTAGAAGGAACCAGGATCCCTGCTGATTTTGAAGCTGCCTACCCAGGTTCTGATGTGAAATAGAAATAAATCTCTCTAGTTTAAGCAGCTAAACCTAGTATTAAGACCTAGTATTCAAGGTCTCTTATTTATAGCAGCCAAATCAGTATCTAACATAACACAGGCACTATTTCTAGAAAAGGATTAGAAGAAATTCTTAGTGATTGTGGACTTGTCAATAAGTGAACCAACTGACCAAAATGAGAATTCTGCATTGGTAACCTTGGCTAATGCTCATGAAACAGATAGAGAACTCTGCTGTAGCATCTCTCTCCATCTATAATGGAGAAAATACTTAAAGCAAATTTTTATTTTCATAATTTAAATATCTCTACACAGGAAATATTTTTCACATATCAACAGAATTAACACTAAAATAAATGTAATAGTCACTGTGTGGGAATTTTCCCAATGTGATATGAAAATAATTTATATAATTAAAAAATATATATTGATTAAGCTATTTCTGACCTACCATTCTTGAGAAAGAGTAAAAAGAAAAATTATCGTATTGATTAATCCAGAAGCTCTGTGCCATTCTAAGCCCTCAGTGGGAAGTCTTCTTACCTGCAAGGAGCAGAATGACTTTGTGCCTGATAATTTTGCTCAGAATGATCAGTAGGAGAAAACGGAGGTTGTGAGTCTAACAGATGGCTTTAAAATTTCTCCTTTTGACAAGGAAAGCAAAGCAAGCTGAAAATATATCAACAGAAATGTTGATTTGTAAAGGTTGTACAGCTGGTACACTACTATCAGATGAATCAATAATTAAAGGATGATCTCTATTTTTCTGTGGTATACAAAGCAATAAATGGCTGCTGAGATTAATTATTAATTGAATTGATGCAAAGGGCTTTAATCAATATTAAAAGCTGCTTATTGTAAGCATACCGCAACCAAACACACATATCAAAACAGAAAAAAGCCTTTCTATTCAATTAGCAGGTTTGGAAAACATCATACTCACTTTCTGGGAAGCATCCCAGGGAGATGCTGATTAGTTAGAATGAAAGACTGATCAAAGGTATGGTTAAAAAGGGAATGTTTCTTTCTTTTTTTTTTTTTTTTAGTGGTGCGCGGGCCTCTCACTGTTGTGGCCTCTCCCGTTGCGGAGCACAAGCTCCGGACGCTCACGGGCCCAGCCGCTCTGCGGCGTGTGGGATCCTCCCACATCGGGGCACGAACTCACGTCCCCTGCATTGGCAGGCAGACTCTCAACCACTACACCACCAGGGAAGCCCGGGAATGTTTCTTAAAATGTCAGCTCAAAAGACTGAATTATGTTTGATAAGGGATTTGGAGTTAGTGATTATTTTAGAAATGATGTCATTTAGGTCTTATATATAGTTGGAGATTTAAAATATCTATTGCAGCCAATTGAATCAAATTAGATTTCTTTGAGACTTTGATGCTGCAAATAAATCATTGGGCATATGGAGAAGTAGTGTTCAGCAATAGAAAAAACACTGAAATGGGAAAACAAGAGACCTAGGGTCTCGTCCTAGCTCTGCCATTAGCTAAATGTTGCCAAAGTTCTCTTCCAGCTTTGAATTCTGTGATTTCCAAAGGAAATTTCAGTCTTGCCAATGACAAAATGTTATGTATGTCCATGAATTTGAAATTTGCATGGAAAAGGATTTAGAGAATTTAATTTGATTCAGATCTCAAAACTCAGACCTCAAACTAGTGAATGAGAGAAAACTTTTTCTGGTTAGGATTGATAAAGAACCAATTATAAGTGTATTTACCTGATTGGGACCATTCATAAATGCAAACAACTCTATTCTTGGAGGGCAAAGGAGGTTACATCTGCTTATTATATGCACAAATGAATTGTGTTTTATTAAAAATCACAGCTTGCTCATAGTGTTATGAATAGCATACATGGATTTGCTTTTCTCAGAGATTTAAGAGGGAAATGATACTTACAACCCTGGAATGGTGAAAAAGCATTTGATTTAGCAGAAAGGAATTTTTATGTTTCAGTTTTTACGGGCTTTTGGTTTTTAGGAGAATTTCATTAAATGGATTGTAACCATATCTTCTCAATTCACAGCCCACATAATAAGCAATTCCATAAAGTCACCTTTCTTTATACGATTGTAAAGTATTACACAGAGTGTCCTAGTATCATTAGTATTATCTATTTGTGGTAATTGAAGAATCTTAGTTATAGAGATCTCACTACACTAGTCCACTACAGAACACTACATAAGAAAGATAAGAGTATACCATTAATTATACTTTTATTTACATGAACTAATGATTTTCTTAAAACAAGGGCTGAAAGGTATTCACTTAGAACTAGTCCCAGTAATAGAGTGACAACTCTGTATATTCCTTCTAGACTCTTTTTCATAATGATACTAACTTTATTTCATTAGCAGAGGAGAATACCCTGAAGGTTGCTTCAGTACTTGGCAACATTCAAAGTGGCACCAATAAGTGGCAGCTACTTCTGTTAATCTTTAGAAGAAGTAATTAAATTAAAATGAATTTTCCACCTCAAATCTCATATTCCATGTCAGTAGTATTCTTTATTTGCCAAGATATTTTTTTTAACTGAATTAGACAGATGGTTGTCTCTCTTTGAAAGACAAGGCAAAAAGCCAAAATAAAAGTGTCCAAAATAGCATGCTTCTATTAGAAATAGGAATTTGGGGATTTCCTATGTTTGAAATATATTATCTCAAGGCTTAAAATAGCCTTTTTTAAAGAAAAATAAGCTTATAAATCCAAACTTGTAAAATGCAGACTCATACCTTGTTAAACCTGAAGCTCAGGGTACTATAGGCATAATAATAGTGTGAATTATAAGCTATTGTAACAGGTCTAAACCAAAGTGTTATGGGATCAATTGTCCCCCCCCACCGCAAAAAAAAAGAATAATGAAGTCCTAACCCCCAGTACCTGTAATGTGACCTTATTTGGAAATAGGATCTTTGCAGATGTAATCAAGGTAAGATGAGATCATACTGGATTAGAGTGAGACCTGAACCCAATGACTAGTGTCTTTACAACGGGAGAGAGATTTGAAGACCAACATACAAACAGGGAAGAAGACCATGTGAGGACAGAGGAAGAGAAATGCCAAGGATTGCATTAACCACCAGAAGCTAGGAGAGAAGCATGGGACAGATTCTCCCTCACTGCCTCTAGAAGGAACCAATCCTGCTAACACCTTGATCAGACTTCTGGACTCCTGAACAGTAAGAGACTAAATTTTTGTTGTTTTAAGCCACCCAGTTTGTGGTACTTTGTTAAGGCAGCCCTACGAAACTAATACAAAGATATTTCGGTAAAGAATCACTCACTTAGGGAGTGAGTGAGGAAAAGGAAGGAGAGAATTTACTTTAAAGATCATATACCTACAATATTTGTCTCTGTTACTGGCTTATTTCACTTAGCATGATGTCTTCCAGGTTTATCCATGTTGTCACAAATGGCAGGATTTCCTTATTTTTTAAGGCTGAATAATATTCTATTGTATGTTTAGACTATACTTTTTTGATCCATTCGTCTGTCAGTGGACATTGAGGTTGTTTCCATATCTTGGTTATTGTGCATAATATGGCAATGAACATGGGAAAGCAACTATCTCTTTGATATCCTAATTTCAATTATTTTGGCTTATACTCAGAAGTGGAATTGCTGGATCATATGGTAGTTCTATTTTTTAATATTTTGAGGAAACTACATTACTGTTTTCCATAGCTGCTCTACCATTTTACATTTCTACCAACAGTGTACAAGGGTTCCAATTTCTCTACATCTTTGCCAACACATACTTTTTGTTTTTATTTATAATCTCCATCCTAAGAGGTGTGAGGTGATATCTCGTGGTTTTGATATGCATTTCCCTGATGATTGGTGATGGTGCACACCTTTTCATGTACCTGTTAGCCATCTGTATGTCTTCTTTGGAGAAATGCCTATTCAAATCCTTTCCGCCTTTTCTTAGTCGAGTTGTTTGGGCGTTTTTTGCTATTGAATTATAGGAGTTTCTTTCGGATATTAACTCAGCAATTATATGATTTGCAAATGTTTTCTCTCATTCCATAGATTGCCTTTTCATTTTGTTGATTGGCTCTTTTGCTGTGCAGAAACCTTTTAGTTTGATGTAGTTCCACTTGGTTTTATTGCCTGTGCTCTTTTGGTTTTATTACCTGGGCTTTTGGTGTCATAGCTAAGAAATCATTGCCAAGACTAATGATTCCACTTATATGAAGTAGCTAAAATTGTCAGCTCACAGAAGCAGAGAATACAATGATGGTTGCCGGGGGCTGGAATAAGTTCTAGAGACCTGTTGTACAGCATAGTCCCTATAGCTAACAATACTGTATGGTGGAGGATGGTGGGGGACAGAAATAGGTGAGGTAAAATAAATGACATAAGGATATGAAATGTACAGTGTGGGGAATATAGTAAATAACTATGGAATATGTTTGCAAGGTAACAGATCGTAACTAGACTTATGGTGATAATTTTGAAATGTATAGAAATATTGAATCACTGTGCTGTGGAACAGGAACTAACATAGTGTTTTAGATCAATTATACTTCAAAAATAAATAAAGAAACTCATAGAGAAAGGGTTCAGATTTGTGGTTACCAGAGGCAGAGGTTGTGGGGGGAGGGAATTGGATGAAGGCAGTCAAAAGGTACAAACTTCCAGGTCATCCCTGGTGGCGCAGTGGTTGAGAGTCCGCCTGCCGATGCAGGGGACACGGGTTCGTGCCCCGGTCCGGGAGGATCCCACGTGCCACGGAGCGGCTGGGCCCGTGAGCCATGGCCGCTGAGCCTGTGAGTCCGGCGCCTGTGCTCCGCAATGGGAGAGGCCACAACAGTGAGAGGCCCGCGTACCACAAAAAAAAAAAAAAAGGTACAAACTTCCAGTTAAAAGATAAATAAGTACTAAGGATGTAATGTACAACATGATAAATATAATTAACACTGCTGCATGTTTTATATGAAAGTTGTCAAGAGAGCAAATCCTAAGAGTTCTCATCACAAGGAAAAAATTTTTTTCTATTTCTTTAAGTTTAATCTATATGAGATAGTGGACATTCACTCAACTTACTGTGATAAACACTTCATGAGGTACGTTAAGTCAAATAATTATGCTGTGTGCCTTAAACTTATACAGTGCTGTATGTCAATTATATCTCAATAAAACTGGAAGAAAAAAAAAACATGGAATGTAAAATAATGAACAAAAACAACAAAAAACCCATTACTGTTTGGTAAACTGAAGAATGTCTTGAGAGGGTAGATCTCATGTTAAATGTTTTTACCATAAGAAAAAAACAAAGGGACACAAGGAGCCTTTTGGAAGTGATAGATATGTCTACTACCTTGATTGGTGGTGATGTCTTCATGGGTGTAGGCATATGTCTAAACTCATCATATTGTATACATTAAATATGTGCAGTTTCTTGTATATCAATTATGCCTCAAAAAGCTGTCAAAAAGAGATCACTTTTATAATTCAATTTGTGTAACAATATTTGTTTTGGGAATGTGTACAGCCAATTTCACCAGATTATGGTTGAAAGAGGAGGTGGTTTATTTTATATTTTATATAGATGTATTTTTATTTTGGGAAGGCTCTTTGTCCAATAAACATCTATGTTACACTTATTAAGAACTTTGGCAAACCTAAATTCATAGTCATCTACCAATCATTTCTTACTTTCAAGGACATTAAATCACTTTTAGAGTGGAAATGTTATCACATTGGCCTAAAAAATTCAAGCCACAGAATGGTGTGTCTGTCTGTCTGTCTATTATCTATTTATCTATCTAGCTATATGATTTTGACTTTTTGCAATGTAGACTGCTCTGTAACTGGAATAAGGCCCTTAACTGTGTTTCCTGTTTGACTTTTGGTGACCTCATGTAACCACTCCTCATATTTACCATGTTTTTGAATTTCCATTTAAAGACGTAAGAGTATCGTAGTGAGTCTGCTAAAAATATTCATTGTGTGCCTATCGTGGTACAGATGCTTTCCAGGTGCTAAAAATCCTATGCTAAGGATCCAAGATCGACTCAGTCCCTGTCCTCAAGGACCTTACATTTCAGTGGGGAAAGCAGAGAATAAAATGCAAATAAGTGAGAAGATTTCTAGTACTGAAAATAATAAGAAGAACTATCATACTTTCAGGGAGGGTGACCAGGTGACCAATTTAGCCAAGGTGGTTAGGGAAAGCCTTTGTGGAAAAATGGTATTTGACTTGAGACTTGAAAGATGAGAAAGAGGCAGCCATGTAAAATATTTGGGAGAAAAAGTCATCCAACCACAAGGTCTCTCTTTATATATATATCAAAGTGTATACATATAGGATTTGGCCAAAAATGTGCATCCGGGTTTTTTCCATAACATTTAATGAAAAAACCCGAATGCACTTTTTGCCCAGCCCAATATTTTCTTATAATATATATTTCAAAGTATTTCATATATAATTTATTCATATTTCAAAGTCCCTGGAACATAAATAAGAAATAAGCTTACTATGTAAGAAGAAACCAGTTTTGACTGGAGCACAATTAATGAGGAGGAGGGTGGAAGGACCTGAGAGTGGAGATACAGGAAGAAGCTACATCATATATGAGTTGTAGTCCAAGATAAGGAGTTTGTATTTTATTTTAGGTTTCATGGAGAGGACGCTGGAAAAGTTTTACGCTATGAAGCACCATTATCTGATTGATGTTTTTCACAAAAATTATGGGAGGTGCTGTAAAGAAGACAGGTTGTAGGGGAAAATGAGTAGAAAGAGGGAGACAAAATTATTAGGGGACTATTGCAGTAGTCCAGGCGAGTGATGATAGTGACTTGGACTGGGATTTTCAAATCCAGCAGAAAATGTATTTGAAACATTTTAAGTGTAGAAATATCTTTGGAAATAGATTTTTTGGAGGTATGACAGGACTTACTGATGGAAGGACCCTAAAAATCTGAAGGAAAGAGAAGAATCAAGGATGAGTCCTACCTTTTGTTTTTATAGTCTCAAGAAACTGGGTGTTTACTCAAAAGGAGAAGGGTTGGCAGGGAGCAGATTTAGAAGTAAAAACCCTCTAAACCTATGTGGGCTCTATTAAGGTTGAGAAGTCTATTAGACTTTGCAAGTGGCAATGTGGAGTAGGGAGTTGTATATATTATATGATTTCTGAAGTTTCAGAAGAAACAGTCCAGGCTGGAGCTATAGACATGAGAGGCATCAGTATATAGATTTGAGCTCATGGTACTGGATGAGATAACTTAGGGAGAGTGTGTACAGAGGAAACAAGGGGTAAGGAAAGGACCCCTGGGGCACTCCAACTTCTAAAAGTCTTATCCAGGAGGAAGAGCCAGCAAAGGAGACTAAGAAAAAGAAGTGTCTAGTGACATAGAAAACTAGATGATGATTCAAGGAGAGCCAAGTGCTGTTGATGGGTCAATAAAAATTAGATCAGAGATTCCCCTATTGGCTTGGGCAAAATGTAAGCCATTGGTTTCTTTAGTGAGAGCTTTTTCAAGACAAAAAGAGTTGAGTTCTGGAGTATAGATAAAGTATGTGAAAGAGCATTTCAATACCATGGTTTGAAAAATAAAATGAAGAAATTGAGCTAGTGAGTAGAGGACAAAATATTTGGAGAATTGGAACCTTTGAAGGAGAAATAGAGAAATGGAGATTTTTTTGCTTGTTTATTT